>NC_056733.1:470876449-471033349 GCF_019279795.1 Protopterus annectens
CTACAAAAGGGCTTCACTGAGACAGATGCCTGGCATCAAAGCCATGGCCTCAAGCTCAATGCCAAAAAGTGCATTGTCATCCCTTTTGGTAAAAACTCTGTACCCATGAACTACCACATAGGCGGTAGTCTAATTAACACTGAAAGTGTGATAAGAGACCTTGGGACACAGGTGGACAGTAGTCTCTCCTTTGATAATCACATTGCCACAGTAGTCAGGAAATCCTTATACGTGGTACACCTCATCACAAAAGGTTTCTCATCCAGGAAAAAAGAGGTCAATGTTCCCCTCTACTCATCACTCATTAGACCTGTTATAGAGTACAACGTCCCTTTTGGTATGTACCTCACAAGACATCTACAACAACTGGAAAGGCCACAGAAATACCTCACAAAGAGGATTACTGGCCTCAGACAGATGCCCTACGAAGACCGTCTCAAAAAACTCCAGCTTTACTTTGTCACATATCGTCTACTCAGAGGAAATCACTGCCTAACATACAAAGCTATGTCAAACCCAGAGCTGTTGGACATGCTCCACGTAAAGAAATCCCAATCCCTCCGTGCTACACGCTCTAGGGACCTAAACCGTGTCACCACATTAAACAGAACATGCTGGAGGGATAGATTTCTTTCCCAGAGAATTCCCATACTCTGGAGTAAACTACCTATCTATATCAAACAAAGCTCCTCATTAACACTGTTCAAGAAAAATCTTGATGACTGGATGGGAGATAGAAAATTCACCCGGGGATCACTTCTGTGGCTCTGCTTGACAGGGGCACAGGAAGATAATTTTCTTGGGTGGCAAAAGCCAGGGTACCGTTTGGCTAGGCTTATGTAGGCCCTAGGGCCAATAGGCTAGTACCTAACTATGAACCTATGAACACTGTTGTATTGCTTGGGGTTATAAACTACCATGTCTAGTGATAGATAATGTGACAATTATTTATATCAAATATTGCCTGTAAATGAATGATCAGGGTCAGTTTATAACATTCCATATACTGTAAGTTAATAGTTCATAGATTAGTACTAGGCTAACTGCCGGGAAAGCAGATATGAAAGAGCTTTTGTGTAATGGAAGTGATGTTTCATCGTGTTACCCTGCTGCAGTCAAAGTCTTGGTCTTGCCTGTAAATGAATGATCAGGGTCAGTTTATAACATTCCATATACTGTAAGTTAATAGTTCATAGATTAGTACTAGGCTAACTGCCCTTGTGGCCATTTTAAGCCTAGCCAATTACCACATGTGAGAGTCAAACCTTCAACCTTGCATCTGTTAGGTAGACACTTTAACCATTATGCCAACCTGGGTAGACCATTGGGCTTTCCACTGGGAAAGCAGATATGAAAGAGCTTTTGTGTAATGGAAGTGGGATGTTCATCGTGTTACCCTGCTGCAGTCATCACACTTGGGTTATCCTGCCATCAGGCAGTCCCGCAGTCGGCCCGAATTCCAAAGTCTTGGTCTAGCATCGGTTGCTGTCGCTTCTTCCCTGACGTCAGTGCGCCAGGGGTATATCAGAGGCATCCAACGCCATTTTCTTCAGTCTTTCTTGCCGCGTAGTGCCCGAAGCAGAAGCAGTTCGGAAGTGCCAGTCAGCCGACACCTGAGATTTTCGAATCGAGTTTCAGTCCGAAGTCTTCAAAGCTAAGTACCCCGTTGGGGAACGTTTTCTTGCCTCAGTCCGATGTCAGAAAAAGTTAACAATTGCATTTCTTGTGGGAAGGCAATACCTCATAAGGACTTTCATTCATTTTGTATACCTTGCCTAGGCCCAGACCACGACGTCACTGGTTGTTGGTTTTGTGCTAGTTTCAATAAGCGAACTATTAAGCAACGCTATGATTTCGCACGACACTACTTCGGTAGGAAATTTAATTACACTATGCCGTCGGAGCAACCGACTACCGGCTTGCATAAAAAATGCAAAGATAAAGAAAGGCAGCCTAGATCCAAGCCAGACACCGAGCCCTCGGCTGGGCCGGTCGCCGGTTCACTGGTTTTCAGTGAGGTGCCTACGCAGCCCCTGGCTACCACTGAGTTGGATCCCCAGACCACTTCGGATTCTCCAGCAGAGAATTCTAGGCTGACGCAGCCATTTTCTTTAGGCCTTGCCGACGACATTGCAGTAGGAGAAGTCGGTGCTGTAGAAACACCTTCGGTTTCTGAAGGTGTCTTCAGACCGAGTACTCTCACCATAAAATCTTATGCTAAACTTAAGACTCCTCTAAAACCAAAAAAGACTACTCTTCAGTCTCCAGGTCAAGGCCCTATGCCTAAGAAACAGATGCTTAAAATGGCTGAAGATTTAATTTCTTTGATCAGGAGTTCCCAGCCCCCCCCCCCCGACAAAAGGCCTAGACAAGAGGAGGATTATGCCTCCTCTGATCAGGTGTCTGTTTCCTCAGGCTCCTCTGAGGAACATGATTACTCCTTTCCCCCTTATGAAGATTCTGATTCTGAAGACTCCATTCCCTCAGCTTTTCCCCCTGAAGATTATTCCTTTGTGGAAACCTTACATACCATGAGGGAACATTTCCACTGGGAAGGTCAGGACTACTCCGACTCAAAGAAAAGGCTCCGAGAGTTTCTTTTACTGCCCCAGCACAGACCCCTTGCTATCCCCCCAGTTTAGACATTGTGGATGATGTTTTCTTAGAATCTAGTCTAAATCCATATTCTCTGCCTCCTGCTCCAGCCAAACCAGATAGATACTATAGAGTGCCTGACTCACACAAATTCCTATACAAAAACCCTGTTGCTGATCCAGAGACAATCTCCCAGGGTCCCAAGGGGGCTAAGGCTTCTATGGCTAAAAGTCCTGTACCCTCTGAAAGGGACTCCAGAGCACTAGATAGGTGGGGGAAGAAGGTTTACACCTCAGCTACTCTAGCTATGAGAGCACTAAATTGTCAATTTCACATGCTTAAATACCAGCAATTCCTAATGTCTCAAATAAAACAAAAGATGGGCACCACCCTCAACAGTCAGAATTCAAGGAAATGCAGAATCTGTTGCATGCAGCTGAACAGGTGGGCAAACATACTTTACAATGTGGTTTTGATGCCTTGGAAGCTTCCTCTAGAGCAGTTGTTACTGAGTCTGTTATATGTAGGCATGCTTGGTTAAAGGAACAATCTCTGCCTGATCATGTTAAAGCAAAGTTACTAGATGCACCCTTACAGCAGGATGTCTTATTTGGGGTTAAAGCTGAGGAGGTTTTAAAGAAAATGGAGGATAAGGCAAAATCTATGCAGACGGTCAAAGATTTCTTACAAGTACAGCCCCCACGATTCAGCAGAAATTGGCAAACAAAAAATTGGTCCTTTCCAGCTTCTGACAGACCACAGAGGTGTAAATACAGGCGCCCAAGGGGAAGAGGACAAGCACAAAACCCTTACAAACCTCACCAATGGGGCACTGCAACACAGAAGGGAGGAGAAGACAGGCCACAAACTACTAGAAGGCAAACACAATGACTTATACCTCAAACTGCCAAGCAAAACTCTCCTGGCAGCTCCCTTGGGAGGAAAATTAGCACTTTTTGCAGACAAATGGCGCATCATCACAAAGGACAAATGGGTCCTAGACATTATCTCACAAGGATACAGATTCCATTTCCACACCTTGCCAAGGATAAAAGGAATGCCAAACCTGCCACAAAATCAATGGGCAGAGGCACAAAAACAAATTACAGCTCTCATGGACATGAGAGCCATTCAACTGGTACCTACACAGGAGCAAGGCCAAGGGTTTTACTCAAGGCTCTTTCTAGTCCCCAGAAAGGACAGTGCTTGGAGACCCATTCTGGACCTTTCAATTTTAAACACCTTCTTGCAAGTACCCAAATTCAAGATGCTAACACTACAGCAGCTTCTTCCTATGTTGGGCAAGAAAGCTTGGCTAGTAACGTTGGACCTCAAGGAGGCATACCTGCATGTCCCTATCAGACAAAATTGCAGAAGATACCTCCGTTTCATTGCAGGTTCAACCCATTACCAATTATCTGCACTGCCCTTTGGCTTATCTACTGCTCCCAGGGTCTTCACAAAATGCCTGCCACCAGTAATTGCATACTGCAGACAAAGAGGAATTCAAATATACCCATACCTGGATGACTGCCTCATCCAAGCAGAAAGCAAGGACATTCTCTTACAACACCTGGCTTTTGTAAAACATCTTCTAAGTTGCCTAGGGTACACAGTAAACGAAAATAAATCAAAACTAGTGCCCTCACAAAATATGACATTCCTGGGTGCCAGCTTGAATACAACGGCCCAGATGGCTTATCTGACGCCAGACAAACAACTACAATTAACTCAGTACTTCAGAGCAATGGCAACAAAGACCCAACTCCCTGCAAGAAAAATTCTTCAGGCCTTGGGCTTCATGGCATCTTGCATACTACTACCATTTGCAAAACTGCATATGAGGAAATTACAGTCGTACCTAAAAGGCATATGGACTCAACACAGCCACAGCTTGGAAACAATTATACCTCTCATTCCCTGCCTTCAACAGGAGTTCCTATGGTGGTCACAGGCATGTCACCTCAACAAGGGTCAGCCTTTCACCTTACCCCCAGCCAGGCAAACTATGACAACAGATGCATCGGACTATGCCTGGGGGGGCACACATGGCAGGACGGTGCATTCAAGGCATATGGACTGCAGATCAAAGGAATCTGCACATCAATCAAAAAGAAATGCTAGCTGTACAAAATGCTCTGACAGCCTTCAAGGACCTCTTACATCCAGGACAGCTTATCATAAGAACAGACAACACCACAGTAATGTGGTACATAAACAAGCAAGGGGGTACACACTTCTACCCTCTATGCAGGCAAGCAATGACCTTGTGGAACACAGCACTGGCTTACCAAGTTCAATTACAAGCTCAATTCCTGCCAGGAAAAAAGAACACATTGGCAGACGACCTAAGCAGAAACATCATGGATCCCCATGAGTGGAAACTGGATCCACAAGTATTTGCAATGATAACTCAAAAATGGGGGCTCCCAGACATAGACCTATTTGCTAGCCCTCAAAACTATCAACTAACAAAATTTTGCACAAGGACTTTTCATCATCAAGCTTGGAAAGTGGACGCACTCTCATTCAGTTGGAAAATGCTGACAGTATATGCCTTTCCTCCATTACCCCTCCTCACAAAGGTGCTGCTGAAAGTCAGGATGGAGAGACCCCGAATGATACTCATTGCCCCAGACTGTCCACGCCAGCACTGGTACCCACCATTAAGGAATATGGCCCAGGGCCCACCATGGATTCTACCACAAATTACCCATCTGCTCACACAGCAAGTCAATCCGATTCTACACAGCCAACTCAAAACCTTAAACTTGGCTGCATGGCAAATCACCTAAGTAACCAGCCAGCTCCTCTCTCACAAGCTGTTATGGATGTTATTCTGGAGGCCAGGAGGCCCAGCACTAGGAAAGCCTACTCAGACAAATGGAAAAGGTTTTGCGCCTGGAACCAAGCTAAAGGCCAAAATACCCTTCAGCCTGACATACCTCAGATTTTGCAATATTTAACTGAGATGTTACACAAAGGGCTTTCTTTTTCATCTATTAAAATCCACGCCTCAGCTATTTCAGCTCACTACAACACGGATCCTCCCCTATTTTCACATCCACTCCTAAGGCAGTTTCTCAGAGGGGCCAAAAATATTAGGCCTCCCAGGACAGCACCAACACCTACTTGAGACCTCAACTTTGTTCTGGAAAAACTTACGCTACCTCCTTTTGAGCCAGCTTTCTCAGCTGACTTAAAGTTTATATCATGGAAGACTGCCCTGCTGCTAGCAATTACTTCAGCGAGAAGAGTTTCAGACCTTCAGGCACTAATGGCAATAGAGCCTTTCCTCATTTTTCATCAAGACAGAGTTTCTCTACAAACTAACCCCTCCTTTATGCCTAAGGTGGTATCCAGTGTGGCTCTAAATCAAACCATCCATTTACCCACCTTCTTTCCAAATCCACAGAACAAAGAAGAAAGACTCCTTCATTCCTTGGACGTTCACAGGCAGCTACGTTACTACTTGGATAAAACTAAGGTTTTCAGAAAATCTGACCAGCTTTTTGTATCCTATGCTACAGCATCACAAGGAAAGGCTATCTTAAAACAGACCATTTCCAAATGGATAGGACATTGCATACGTTTTTGCTACACCCACCATGGAAAACCAGTTCCTGCTAGCATAAGGCCCCTCTCTACCAGGGCAGCAGCTACATCTACAGCCTACCTCAGGGGGGTGCCAACCAAGGATATTCTGGAAGCTGCAACTTGGAGTTTAGTACACACCTTCACCAAACATTACCACTTACCACTTTACTCTAAGACTACAGCTGGCTTCGCCACTGCAGTTTTGCAGGGCCTTCTAGCCCCTTCTAACCCTCTTTGATTCCACCACCCATCCTTAGCTTTGGGATTCTACCCAAGTGTGATGACTGCAGCAGGGTAACACGATGAACATAGTACAGTTTTGTACCTACCATAAATGTAGATGTTCAAGTGTATACTCTGCTGCAGTCCAGGTTACCCTCCCTCCATCCTGTCTGAACTAGCTGAACTTATCTCTACCACTCTATCCTATATTACCTCTGTGGTGTATTTGCTTGTGCCTAAGGGTTTTGTTTCATTTTTATATAGCTATATATATATATATATATATATATATATATATATTTTGTCTACCTATTAGGGGCACCTGACATCTGGGGCAAGAAAAACTGAAGAAAATGGCGTTGGATGCCTCTGATATACCCCTGGCACACTGATGTCAGGGAAGAAGCGACAGCAACCGACGCCAGACCAAGACTTTGGAATTCGGGCCGACTGCGAGACCGCCTGATGGCAGGATAACCCAAGTGTGATGACTGCATCAGGGTATACACTCGAACATCTATATTTATGGTAGGTACAAAACTGTGCTTTTCTTTGTTTTCATTTTGCTGTTTTACAATAAATCGTTTCTTTAGAATTTCCTTCTGTCATTCTGCATGAAATAGTAGTAGATGAAGTCAGACTGTAAGATCTGCATCCCTTTTCCTCTAGAATGATGTCCGTCAGTTGTGAGTGTAGCCATTTGGAGGAAGTCTGGAACCACTTAAAGCCTTTTGCAGTTAGTCCGGTCTCATAAAATCAAGACTAGGTAGCCAAGTATTTAGTTTTATTTATAAATAAATAAAGTTAACTACCTAGTCATGATTTTATATGAGAGCAGACTAACTGCAAAAGGCTGTAATCTATGAAAATGCATGTGTGACTGCAAAACAGTAGTGCAATAAGAAGGTACTGTGCCAAATCTTGATTATTTCAAATGTAAATTCAAAGGAAACGCTGTACTCCTATGTGTCATGAAACACCAAAACTGGTCTGTAAAAAACTCCCAAGCGAGTAAAAGACTGAATTTAATTTAAAAATAATTAATACAGCACGATAACAGAGTTAAGCGCTTTCACTCGCAAAATACAAGCTTTATCAGAACTGTTGCAAACAGGAAATTAACTCATTTTAAAAACTTTTTAGTGCCAAAGCGCTACCTTATAACAAATAGTTCTTGATGACCTTAAAGATATACATACCAAAATTACCTACAATAAAAACAACCAAATATTAAAAAAACATATTAATAAATGGTAAATAATATTTGATTAATAAAATGAGTATGAATATATAAAAATGCATAGAAATGCAATGATATCAGCCTAATACATATTAAATTTTGAATTTTAAAATTTTATAACTTTTCGAGGACCATAAATATGTAATAAAAATATATGTATACGTAAATGTGAATTGGTGCACCATCTATGTTAGTAATAATGCAGGTTTGATGGTGATAAAGTCATTTAATCCTGGTCGATTAGATGCATCAGTATATAACTGCCACCATATTTCCTTATATGACAAAAGTCCTTTGTGGTCACCCCCTCTCGGTGCAGTTGACAAATTCTCCAAAATTGCAAATTTAAATGTATGTGTGTGTCCATATTGTTTTATATGCTTGTATAAGGCATTCTTTTCATCACGTGTTAATACTGTAATAATGCGCATATATTCGTTTATTCAACTTCCGTTCCGTTTTACCAATATAAAATCCAGAACACTCTGTGCATTTTGCTAAATATATGACCCATCTGGTATTACAATTTCCACTAACAAAAGTTATATAAGATTTATGTATATTGTCCAAAATAATATGGCTTTCATCATATATAGCAAAACACTGTTTGCATTTACCACACTTTGTGATTTTGTTATTAACAAAATGTCTGGATATTTCTCCTCTCTCTAAGTAATTTTTCAAATTCCGACCCATTTTATATACAAAAATTGGTTGTGATCCCAGGATTTTCTCCATTCCTTGGTCCACCATGATAATTTTCCAATTATTGTTAATAATTTGCTTAATGTTCCCTATGTGTGGGCCATATTCTAATACACATGCTCTTCTATATTCAGCGCTGTTAGTAGTAGTAACTAATATGTGGTTAACTGACCTGTTGATGTCACTTTTTTGTCCCAATAGAGGTGTGTATTTTGTCCCCCATCAAAAAAGTGACATCAACAGGTCAGTTAACCACATATTAGTTACTACTACTAACAGCGCTGAATATAGAAGAGCATGTGTATTAGAATATGGCCCACACATAGGGAACATTATGCAAATTATTAACAATAATTGGAAAATTATCATGGTGGACCAAGGAATGGAGAAAATCCTGGGATCACAACCAATTTTTGTATATAAAATGGGTCGGAATTTTAAATTATTTTGGACAATATACATAAATATGGTGGGAGTTATATACTGATGCATCTAATCCACCAGGATTAAATGACTTTATCACCATCAAACCTGCATTATTACTAACATAGATGGTGCACCAATTCAAATTTACGTATACATATATTTTTATTACATATTTATGGTGCTCCAAAAGTTATAACATTTTAAAATTCAAAATTTAATATGTATTAGGTTGGTATCATTGCATTTCTATGCATTTTTATATATTCATATTCATTTTATTAATCAAATATTATTTACCATTTATTAATATGTTTTTTGAATATTTGGTTGTTTTTATTGTAGGTAATTTTGGTATGTATGTCTTTAAGGTCATCAAGAACTATTTTTATAAGGTAGCGTTTTGGCGCTAAAAAGTTTTTAAAATGAGTTCATTTCCTGTATGTAACAGTTCTGATGAAGCTCGTATTTTGCGAGTGAAAGCGCTTAACTCTGTTATCGTGCTGTATTAATTATTTTTAAATTAAATTCAGTCTTTTAGTCGCTTGGAGTTTTTTACAGACCAGTTTTGGTGTTTCATGACACATAGGAGTACAGCGTTTCATTTGAATTTACGTTTGTGTTTTCCTGAACGCTGTTTATCCTTTTGGATTTTTGTTCTATTATTTCAAATGTGTGTGTGTGTTTGTGGGAGGGGTCCATTCTATTTCTGTACACTGCATCATTTTCGTTTTTATATGGGAAGTTACAAAGTATTTTATTTTATTCCTGGGTGAGTCTCAAAGCCTTTTGTGTGATGTGAGGTAATCTCAATGGTGAAAGAGTCCAAGAACACATGACCTAGAATAATCTAGACAATACTCAATCTCTGGTTGTTATTATCATTTATGACAGTTATATGAAAATGAATTATACTACCCTTGCTACACTGCAGATCCAGCTATAGAGTAGCATTTTTTATATTGCATTTTCTAGACTGTTTAACTGAAAATGTAAACAGTTTTAAATGATTTAGTTTTTCAACATTTTTATATGTGTTTGGGAGGGAATTACTTTTCACATAATGCTGATGGAACAAGTCTATTCTGTTGAACAGGTACAACTGAAGATGAAGTCAGGGGCAAGTCCCCTTCCCACCCCCCATGCAAAGTTCCCCTGCACCCCTTGTGTAATATAAACTACTTCAAGACCCGCCAGTGGTAAATAAAAATAATTCTAGTTTTGAGCCTCTTTGATGGAATTGGTTTATTTCACTGTTATTCAGTAATGAATGTGTTTTGCAAGAGTACAGATGGCTGCTTGTCTCCTTCCTCTCGGTGTTGTTTCATTTTGATTTGCCCTAAGCAATGTAAATAATTATGTTTACAGAGCTCGATTTGTGAAGGTTAGTATTAGTTACTGGAGTATTTCAAGTTAATATAGCTGGCTGCAATGGATGCCAGAAGGAAATTCTAAAGGAACACTGAAACTGTGTTTCCTCAGCAGGAGTTCAATTCAAGATTTGTGAAACTGAGAACCTTCGGTGATCTTCCTTCAGAACATCTAATGAGCACTAAAATAAATTTGTTTTTGGAAGGAAACAAACCTCCCCACACCTTGTATGTAAATAGAATGATTCCAACATCACACATCCTCAGAAAAGAGGGATATTTTTCTCAAAGGCTGTGAGATCTTGGAATCATTTAAGTTCAGGCAGTGTGTGGGCTGGACTGGGGCTTGCCTCTGCAAAATGTTATGTATCTTTACTTGTGGAAATGTGTTGTTTAAATGTTATTGGAAGATTTATTTTACAGAAAGATCTAGAGATGGAAAAGCCAGCTACTTTTTGAGGCTGTTTGTAGCCCCCCCCCCCCCCACACACACACACACAGCTGATCATCAGCTGCTACCAGTGGAGCTCCTTGATAGCTGAGTCTACTGGACCCTCCCAACCTCCCCCAAACTTACTCCAACAGTACTGTGAGCTGGTGAGGAGATGAAGCCATCATGGGGCAAGAGATCTGAAGTAGTTACTTCATTTGATCTGCAACCTGTGGGTGTCGGATCCAACCTCGGATCCGATCTGGCAGCTTTCCAAGCTCCAAGATCCGAGCTCCTAGCTCCTCCCCCTACCCATAATCCCCTACTACCAACCACATTACCCCAGATCGTTTTTTGCCGCGGCTGAAGAAGCTTCCTTGTGAAGAGCTCCTGGCTGGGTGAGATCATTGCTGGTTTTAAACCAACTTTTTCATTCAAGTTGTCGTTGTGTGTGTGTTAGTTCCCTTTTCTGCTTCTTGTGCTAGTTTTTGGTCCCTTTTCTGTTAAATTAATTACTAGTTTTATCTTCACTCCCCTCCCCCTCCTAGTGTTTGGGTGTGTGTGTGAATGATGTCAGAAGGACCTAAGGCCATTTTTTCTAAATGTACTGAGTGTGGCCACAAGCTTTCTCCAGCTGATGGCCACACTCAGTGCGTTTTGTGCCTGGGGGCAGCCCATTTGTCAGTGGCCTGCCAAATCTGCGCGGCCTTTAACCCCAGGGCACTTCGGGATAGGAAGAACAAGCTGATCCTGGCGGGAAAGCTCCCCCAGGAGTCTGCTTCTTCTTCCTCTCCCGTTCGGGCTCCAGCTGCTTCGGCGCCGTCTATCCCCTTAGCTCTACCCGGGACTCAACCTCCCTCATCGGGTTTGAGCTCTGGGGAAACTAGTGCCTCTTCCCTTAGAGAGAAGAAGCACAAGGATAAGGATGGGCATAAGTCCCACAAAAGGCGGGCCGAATCTCATCCTTCGGCTCCGCCAGCAAAACTACTTAAGTCTCCCTCGAGGGTCTCCAGATCCCCCACCTCTCAGCACCGTTCGCCCTGTTTTTCGCCGGAGCCGGAGGAGGAGGATAGGTCTCCCTCGAGATTTTCGAGGCGGCCCTCCCGGCCCGTCTCTACTACTTCATCTAGGTCGACCCGAAGCATCTCCGAAGTGGATATGGATCGGATGATGCGTCGATTCTTACAGACCCAAATGCAGATGGGGATGCTCTTGCCTCCCCCCCCTCTGGGGGGGAGTGCAGCCCCCATATTTGCCCCGATCACTCCTCCGACTCGTTTTCGGGTCTCGGAGTCATCGGATCCAGGCCCTTTCGGACCTGGGGAATTGTCGGCGCCGATAGCGGTGGTCTCTTCGACGCCGACTATACCTTCGAGCTTGTCGGACCCAAGCTCTGAGCGTCGGATCTGAGGGAGTTGCTGTGTCTTCGGCACTGTTGGCGTCGGAGCACACCTCTTCCTCGGTGCCGACTGCATCGGCTCCGACCCCGATCCCTTCCTCGGATCCGAGGAGATTGCTCTCAGAGGCTGGCGAGAGTGGCTCTCCTTCGGCTTTTGAGGTAGTGGAGAGGGTACTGTCGAGGTCCTCCAGATCCCCGATCCGGGCTTCGGATCCACCTGTACCCCCACTGTATGAGGGTCTGTCTTCCATCATCCGTCCATCTGGACAGCCTGCCCAAGCCCTCTAGCTAGTTCCCGTGGAGGAACAACAACCCGTGGACGAGCCCTCTTCGGACATTCCCACCGAGGAGGTCCCTCGGAAACATCGGTGCAAAAGGAGGCACCTGGACTCCCCCGAGTCCATTACCACAGACACAGACTTAGATGATACGGAGGGTTCCCCAAGGTCACCTCCTGAAGATGTCTCCTTTGGAGACATCATGGAAATGTTGCGTATCAGAGGGGGGGTGGTCAGCCCAAAAGCCCTCCCTTGATGAGTCAGTGTTCCTGGAGGCCTTTGAGGCAGGCCCATCTACCTCCTGGGTGTCCCCTCCGGCCGACCCCCTGGTGGACTTAATTACCACCAGGGCTTGGAAGGAGCCCGACACTGTGGAGCCAATCCCTAGGCGCCCCGATAAAGTCCTCAGCCCACCCACAGATAGACCGTCTTGGTCCAAAGGAACCCCCGTTGATGCTATGTTGGTGGCGGCGGCCACCAAGAAAGAACTTGCGCAGGAGAGTTCTTCGGTTCACCCGCCGGATAAGGAATCTCGAGCGCTTGACCGGATTGGGAAGCAGATGTTTGCTTCAGCGACCTTTTCCATAAGGGCACTGAACTATATGGCACATACCATTAGGCTACAGCGAGACTTGATTAAAGAATACGCTGCAGCCCCCCCCGGAGTCCATGTCGGTCCCAGACAAAAAGGTTTTTGAGACTCGAATGGCCACTCTAAAATCCATCTCCAATACATCTATGCGGCTTCTCTCCCATGCAACGGAGGGAGCCGCTAGAGCTAGCGGAGCCGGGGTCGTCTTGCGACGTCTCTCCTGGCTCCGTCTGTGCGACTTCACGGACCCCTTCAAGGCGTCCTTCGCGAACGCCCCTTTTGACGGTTCTGCCTTGTTTGGCAAAACTGTTCGCGACACGCTGGTCCAAAGCGAAAAGGACAGGAAGACGGTGTCTGCCATCGGAGTCCGCTTCTCTAATCCCCAAAGATCCTTCTCCATGAATCAGAGGGGACAAAAGAAGCTGTGGTTAAGTCTCAGCAATCTCATCGTGCTGCGGACTACTCGTCCTCTAGAGGCAGAGGAGGACAAGGTGGACGCCGGCCCAGAGGCAGAGGGGGGCCACGTAATTTCGGGTCTAGAGCTTTCTCGGACAGACCCGCGCAACAGTCCTGAGAGTTTGCCCGACTGTCCCTCTCTGGAGGCAGTCGGGGGGGGCGATTGTCGGAGCACCTGTCAAACTGGGAGTCCCTTACAACAGATCGATGGGTGCTCCGGATCATATCCAGAGGTTACTCCATTCCATTCATAAACCTTCCCCCCGAACCCAGACGTCTCCCCGACGTCCCACCCGATCAGAGGGAGGCAGCGGCTTTGGAGATTTCAAAGCTGCTAAGAAAAAGAGCCATCCAGCCCGTCCCCCCAGATCAGTCCGGATTGGGTTATTACTCCAGGTTCTTTTTGGTGCCAAAGAAAACGGGGGACCTCAGACCCATCTTAGACCTTTCCGCTCTGAACCTGTTCATACCCAAGGAAAAGTTCCGGATGGTCACTCTCCAATCAATTCTCCCCCTTCTGCGGGAGAATGACTGGATGTGCTCGTTAGACCTCAAGGATGCGTATTACCACATATTAATGGACAGACGATCCAGGAGGTTCCTCCGCTTCCGGCTCGGAGCCAGTCATTATCAATTCAGGGTTCTTCCATTCGGCCTCACCTCAGCCCCCAGAGTGTTCACCAAGGTCATGGCAGTGGTTGCAGCCCACCTGAGACTCCAGGGCATTCAGGTCTTCCCCTACCTAGACGACTGGCTCCTCACCGCGACCAACAGGCATCAGCTCTGTGTGGCGAGAGATTATGCTCTGTCTCTGGCCCACAACCTAGGCATCTCAGTGAATGAGCAGAAATCCTGCCTGTGCCCCACTCAAGCCCTAGAATTCATAGGGGCCAGGTTAGATACACGAATCTCCCGAGTTGTTCTAACGTCAGTCAGGCTGAACAGCTTATCGTATCAGGTGTTAGCCCTTCTTCAGAGCCCTGCTCCTCCGGCGGAGTTAGTCCTGAGGGCACTGGGGTCTGTCAGCAGCGATCGGTCTCTCTCTTCATGCCTGTCTGCGAATGCGCATATTACAATGGACCCTTCAAGTCCAATGGTCCCTGTCGATCCACCCGTTATGCATGCCAATCCCCCTGAGCAGGGTGTGCAGGGACTCCCTTCTGTGGTGGTTACAGGCACAGGTACTCAGAGAAGGGAGGCCCTTTGTGATTCCCCCGGCCGAAGCCACGTTGACCACGGACGCTTCTTGCCTCGGGTGGAGGGGGCATTGTTCAGGCAGAATCCCGTTCAAGGCACGTGGACTTCCCTAGAGACCGCATTGCATATCAATGTCCTAGAGATGAGGGCGGTGCTTTTGGCGTTGCAAGCTCTCCACGACCTTCTTCCCCTAGGGACTATTGCAATCCAGACGGACAACATGTCAGTAGTCTGGTATATAAACAAACAAGGAGAGACCAGATCTTATCCCCTGTGTCGAGAAGCCATGAGAGTGTGGGAATGGGCGATTTCCACCAACCGCTTTCTGATAGCAACGCACATTCCGGGACGGTCCAACATATTAGCGGACAAGCTGAGTCGAGTGTTCCTCACTCCATACGAGTGGTCTCTGAATCCGTCTGTTGCGAAGCAGATCTTCCACAAATGGGGACAGCCTCGCTGTGATCTTTTTGCTTCTCCATTAAACACAAAATGCAGCGATTACTTTGCGATAGTTCCCCCCAGAGGGGAGACCCCCAGAGATGCTTTAGTCCATGCTTGGCCTCCCGGACTCCTTTATGCTTATCCCCCCCTCCCACTCATGATGAAATTCATCCAGAAAGCCTGTCGGTTGGGGAGCAGAGTTATCCTCATAGCCCCATTCTGGCCTCGACAAATCTGGTTCCCCTTTCTGCGGTCTCACAGTGTGGCTCCTCCATGGATTCTGGATCCCAGTCCAGACCTAATCTCGCATCCAGCGAGATGCCATACCCCAAACCTGGTCAATCTCAAACTTGCTGCTTGGTTGATCCAGTTCCATTAATGGCTAGGACTCCCGGTATCTCATCTCCCATTAAGGCCATTCTGGTGGCGGCTCATAAACCGTCTACCAGAAAACTTTACAACAGTAAATGGAAACGTTTTTCCACCTGGGCCAAAGACAAAGACTTGGACCCATTTACTGTCCCTATTCCGACTATTCTGGACTTCCTTTCCCTGCTTTTAGGCAGGGAGCAAGTGCCTCCACAGTCAAGGTGCAGTTGGCGGCCATCTCCCATTTTCATGTGGGGGACGGCATAGGCTCCTTAGCATCTACAAAGTTGTGCAAAACCTTCTTAAGAGGCGTTTTTCTTTTGAAACAACCTGTTAAGACTGTGGTTCCCCCGTGGGATCTCACTCTGGTCTTGCAAGCCTTGACGAGACTACCTTTCGAGCCTGCGGCCTCGGTTCCGTTGAAGTTCTTATCCTGGAAAACGGCCTTCTTGGTGGCTATTACTTCAGCCAAGAGGGTTTCAGAATTACAAGCTCTGTGTATCAAACCTCCGTACCTTATCTTTCACAAGGATAGAGTGTCCCTCAGGACTAATCCCTCTTTCTTGCCTAAGGTGGCTACAGAATCAAATATTAATCAATCAATAAATCTTCCTGTATTTTTCCCAAATTTTCACAATAAAGGCGAATACACGTTGCACAAATTGGATGTACACAGACAACTGCGTTTTTACTTGCACAGGACTAGAGAGTTTCGCAAGTCAGACCAGTTGTTTGTTTCTTATGCAAAGTCAGCCATGGGCAAGGCAATTGCTAAAGTGACTGTAGCAAATTGGATCTGTCAGTGCATTATACTGGGATACACTTCATCTGGTAAGCCAGCTCCGGTTGGCGTCCGTGCTCATTCCACAAGATCTGTAGCTACCTCAACAGCCTTTTGGTGTAGGGTTCCAGTAGACGATATTTGTTCAGCAGCTACCTGGTCCTCATCTCATACGTTCATTTATCATTACAAACTGGATATGGTTTCCAGGAGTAGGGCTTCTTTTGGCACCGCGGTGCTTCGGAATATCCTTCCGTAAGGACCACCCAGGTTCTTATAGGTTAGCTGGGGACTCTGTCCCACAGGTTGCAGATCAAATGAAGTAACTACTTCAGATAAAGAAGTTATGTACTCACCATAACGTTCCATCTGCGTAGATACTTCATTTGTCTGCAACCGACCCCCCCTGCCATCCCCCGAACCTGTCGGGAATTTTTTCTGATCATTCGGAGTTGGTTTCTGTCTCGAGTTGGTGAGGCAAAAAAAACGATCTGAGGTAATGTGGTTGGTAGTAGGGGATTATATGTAGGGGGAGGAGCTAGGAGCTTGGATCTTGGAGCTTGGAAAGCTGCCGGATCGGATCCGACACCCACAGGTTGCAGACAAATGAAGTATATACTCAGATGGAACATTATGGTGAGTACATAACTTCTTTTTATGCTGCCACCAGTTGAGTGTCTTTCCCTTTTCTCCCACCCCTGCACATACCCAGTAACACACAGAATGTGAGTGTAAGTGCAGGACTGACCCTCATTTTCGCAAGGATCTGATGTCAACAGGATTCCCTCCACCCACTCTAATGTAGCAGTGTACGGTTAATGTCCTGACTCAGATCACTGCTGCAATATTCCAAACAGATGGGTTTAAATTGCTAACCTCCAGCCGGGGTACCAAAGCTTAATCTTCCCTGGGTCATACATCTGACGTATGACCTCAGCTCGCAAGCATAAGGATATATAGACAGACTTGTGAGCGTAGATCCCCAAACTGTCTCACCTCCATTTAGAATACTGGTCTTGCACCCATTAGACTGATCTTCACCTGGTCATTGGCATCGTAGTTGCTAAAAAAAAAAAAAAAAAAAAAAAAATCAGGTAAGTGCCCCATTGAGGATCATTCCTTTACTTATATAAATTATTTCGCTGTGTCTGTGTTAGATATTAGATAGGAGGGGCAAGTGTGAGTGTAGTAGAGAAATTCCCTAAAAAGACCTCCATACCCAATATATATTCTGCCTTGGCATGGAGCATGACTACAAGATTTGCTCCATTTGCCAGTCCTTTGTACCCAAGACTTTGCAATCCCATTTGTTTTCACTCAACATTTTCTTAAAGACTGAATGTCTTAAGCATTTGATCCACTCCAAGATGGCAGATTTCACATCTCCAAACATACCCCCATCTTGAAAGAAAAAACTGAAGGAGCCAAGGCCTGATACTTAGTCTGCCCTGTATGATTATGATATACTCGCTGAGATTACAGAACCTGTGTTATGTCTGACTGTACCTCTGATACCCTCTAACTCTACCCTGCAGGAGGCTGGTATGGCGTCAGAGAGCCATATGAATGAAGAAATTGCTTCTAATGAGACGGAGGGACCACAACTCATCATTTCAGAGGGACCCGTAGGCATCCCACTGATTTTAGTCAGATAAGAGATTTCCAGAATGTTAAATGGGGTACTTCTGGGGGTCTAAGGCATCCCGCTTGGTTCACACCAAAGAAGAAGTGATAAAAGACAAACCATGGCTCTTCACCCTGTCTGTCTAGAGAAGGAGTGGATGGGCTTTTCTCAAGGTCTGCTCAAGGCCTTTATGGCCCTGAAACCACCTTATTTGTCTGCTCCCCCATCCCCTCCTACCCCTCAGAAAATTTCTGTTGATTCATCTTCCTCAGAAGAGGAAAATGCCTCTGATCATTCTCTGGCTTACTCTCTTTCAAATCCATTGCCCTGGCCAAGTCCGTTCAGATGATTAAGACACCATCTATCCTTGGCTCCCCTGTGGAAGAGCTTCTTTTGGGGAGATTGTTTTAAACATGAAATAATTTGCGTGGGAGTCCAGACAAATTTTTGAGGTCCAGAAATGGTACTATAACCTCTTGGAAGTGGGCACTTATGCCCCTTCACTTGTGTCTCCAGTCCTGGAGGCCATTTTGGATGCCTTCCAGTGTACCTCTACAACCTGACGTGCGACCTGCTGCTCCCAAAAGGCCAAACAGGCCTGTATAAGACCCCTAAGGCCGACCCATGTGCAGTATCTCTGTCCTCGGACAAATCTTCTCAGTTGTCCCCCCGTCTCTAGTGTCTCAGATAAGGATAGTAGGGCCATGGATAAGTGGGGAAGGAAAGGCTATACTTCTTCTACTCTGGCTTTCAGGGCCACTAACTACCAGACACAAATGAATACATATCTGTTGACCATCTTGTGCACTTTGAACAAGGTAATGGTGGATTTGCAAGGCTCAGAGTCAAAACTATTTTACCCCTGGTTAATCAGGCCACTCAGGTAACCAGACACAGAAGTTATTTATTTATTTTTTAAACAAGAGACCTCTTTATTCATAGGTTCATAGGTTGATACTAGGCTATCTGCCCTAGGACATTTCTAAGCCTAGCCAGAGTGTGTTTGGCTTTTGCCACCCTTTTAGATTAGTTGACTGTGCCTCTGTATAGTAGGTCACAGAAGGTAGCCCTTTTAAGGTTAGTTTACCGTACCTCTGTCAAAAGAGATCCCAGGGGTAAACTTACGATCTCCCATCCACTCGTCAAGATTTCTCTTGAAGAGGGTCAGTTATGACTAGAGAGTCATATATTTATATAAATGTCATACATTTATATAAATGAAAACAAACTGTATTGACACATTTTCATTTGCAAACATTATATATTACTTATACTCTTATCTAGTCTTTTTCAGTCAAACATTACATAGCTCATTCAATTCCTGCCTTCTTTTAAACCTTATTCCTTGTTCAAAGCAATATTCTGCATGTATTGTTCCCACAATTTCCATTTTTGTAATTTGCTCCTACCCTTTTCTAAAACCCCTCATCCAATTGTTTTATCACTGTTACTGTAGTCACTTCTTCTAGTACAGTTGGCTTAGACTTTGATTTCCATTTTCTAATAATTGTTTTTGCCACCAGCAGAATTAAGCTCAGTAAGGCATTACTATGTGTTGGCAATTCCGATTCTGTATCACATCTCAGGAAATAATTTCCTTAGTTACGCCAGTTTGCTCACACAGTACTTCTGATAGAGTAGTCTGCAGGCATCCGAGTGACGCCTCCAGGTGCATCTGCAATTAACCCCTACTGCTCCTCTAGGCGTCAAATATTACTTGTTCATACTTGCATTAATAATTCCAAAATCACGCTACATACAAGGTATCAGAATATTGTATCTTGAAGCATACATGATGGCAAACACAATTGTACTGATATTTGACCTCTGTCAATGAGTATTTATTAGAATTGTAAGGTGATAACTTCATTTTTAAAGGCTTAGGCCACACCCACTAGGGGTTAAAGGTACACACTCAAAAGACTTGTACTGGAGGGAATGAGTTTGCCAACTCATTACACTCCCAGAAAATATGTTCCCAATTATCTCTTTCTTCTCCATCACACCTCCAGCATTTGCAGTCTAAGTGAGGAAAAATTCTTTGAAGATTGCATGGGGTATAAAAATACCTATGTAAACAATTCTAAGCAAAGATCTTAAAGCTTCTAGACTTTGTTGCATATTTGGGAGCCATAAATACATCCTCCCATTGTTTTTTTTGTGAATTGCTTATAAAGTCTCTCTTCCCAGTCCTTTCTAACCTCCTGTGATTGATTCCCATGGTTATGCAATATTTTATATGCCGTACTAATTATTACTTTTTTAACAGCAGCTTCGGTTCTAGATTCTACTAAAAACTCTACCAGTGCTGGTCTTTCACTTAGAATTCCCCTATATATATATATATATTTTTGCCGGTACTCTGCTATCAGTCATTGATCGGGAGGGCAATCTCTAGCATGCAGTATAAATAAATTCTTGGCTTCTTCCCATTCTATTACATTTCCCTCTTTAGTTATTTGCTCCCAATAGCTTGGTTCGTTTGCCAGTTTTCTCCAGTAAATTCCAGCCCCCTCTTGCCTGTTCTCTATATCCCTAATTGCAGTCATTCCTATTAGCAGAATCTCCTTTCTCCACCCCCAGTTTGGATTAGTTCTTACAATACTTTCTGCTACTTTATGAATATAATATTCTGTATGGTTATTCTTGTTAAGGAGCTGCATCCAAAGTCCCAGTTGCTCCTTGTTTCTTGAACTTCCGTCCATTTCATCATCATCCCTTTCCACTTTGAATTATAGCTTTCTGCTTCTGCTGTTCATGGAAGCCTTAACTGTGTAACTCTGAAATAAGCCTTCAAATCAGGTAATCCCAATCCACCTTGTTCTGTTGGATCAATTTATCTTACTTGTTGGATTCCATCTTCCTCTTACCTATAAAATCCTTCAACTCTTAGCATAAAATGTAGTTATGATGCTAAAGAAGCCTTTTCCAGAGTAGCTGGTACCCATATTGTCATCCTTTGGTATGCATGGTTGCGCAACCAGCCTGTGTCAGAGGATTTCAAAGCCAAGCCAACTGAGTCACCCTTAGACAAGAATCTTTTATTTGGACCACAGGCAGCTAGCTTATTCAGAATCCTTCAGGAACAAGACAAAAGTATGAAAGACTGCAGGCAGATTCTGCTGATCTCTGTACCTACATACCAGTGGGACTACCCTCTGAAGCCACTTTTTTCATTAGAAGGGAATCCAGACCACTTCAGAAAATCAGGATGGCGCCCAGGAAGAATTTTTCAGAGAAACCTCAGATGGACCTCAGTTATGGGAGGCCTACCTTCTCAGAAAAGCCACTGTGACTATCTTAAAAATACTTCTAGGACCCCCAAGTTCTGCCCTGCCCCTCTCTAGAAGACTGACTCAGTCCATTTCAGATTTGGAAAAGCTTATCATGACCAGGGGGTGCTTTCTATTGTAAAAAAGTGTTGTGTCACATCATGGAAGGAACTCCCTCCTTTGAACGGTATCCCTCCTCCTTCCCACAACAAACTGATGCTTCTTCCACCTATCATCCAGGAATTACAAGCACAAGGCACAATAGAATCATTGTCTGCCAAATTTGTAAAAAGGGGTTTTTACTCCACATGGTTTCTAGTCCCAAGAAAAGAAGGACAATGGAGACCCATACTGGGATCTTTCCTTGCTAAAGACCTTCCTAAAAGTGCCACTGTTTTTAGTCCCAAGAAAAGAAGGATAATGGAGACCCATACTGGATCTGTCCTAGCTAAAGACCTTCCCAAAAGTGCCAACTCTCAAAATGATGTTCTTCATGTTTCACTGTTGCATTCATCACTTGTGGGATGTTCATCGTGTTTCACTGTTGCAGTCATTACACTTGGGTTATCCTGCTGGCAGGCGACCCGCTGTCGGCCCGAGTTCCAAAATCTTGGTCCGGCGTTGGTTGCTGTCGCCTCTTCCCTGACGTCAGTGTACCAGGAGTATAAAAGTTGCAACCAGTGCCATTTTCTTCAGTCTTTCTTGCCGCGCGGTGCCCGAAGCAAAAGCAGTTCGCAAGTGCCAGTTGGCCGACTCCTCTGAGATTTTCAGAATTGAATTTCAGAACTGAAGTCTTCAATAAAGCTAAGTACCACGTTGGAGAAACTTTTTTTCTTGCTCCAGACCGATGTCAGTAAAAGTTAATAATTGTATTTCTTGTGGGAAGCAAATACCTCATAAGGACTTTCACTCTTACTGCATTCCTTGTCTAGGCCCTGACCACGATGGCACTAGTTGTCGGTTTTGTGCTAGATTCAATAAACGCACTATTAAACGTCGGTTTGATTTTGCTTTACATTACTTTGGACGAAGATTTAATTATATAATGCCGTCGGAACAACCAACGGCTGGAATGTATAAAAAAACGCAAAGACAAAGAAAAATTCAGGCATCCGAGGTCCAAAACCGACGAAGCCTCTTCTAGGCCAGTTGCCGGTTCTCAGTGAGGTGCGTTTGCAGCCCCTGACACCCGCTACCTTAGAGCCACAGGCCCTAACCGACAGCCACGTGGAGACTCCGAGGCCTGTGGAAACTCAAGGTATTGGGCCTACGGAAACTATACCCTCAGATGGGTCCAGAGCCGCTGAGCAGGCACCGGCTTCTGAGGGTCTTTTCATACCTTCACAGCTTACAATTAAGGCTACTACAGCAGCAAAGGCAAAGTCAAAAACACCATTAAAGACAAAGAAACAAGTACAGCATTCTCCAGAACAGTCACCCATGCCAAAGAAACAGATGCTTAAAATGGCCGAAGACCTTATTACTTTAATCAGGAGCTCCACCCCCCCCCCCCGACAAAAGGCCTAGGCAAGACACTGATTGATTCCTCTGATCAGGTTTCCATTTCCTCTGATTCTTCCTCTGATCAGGGCTATTCTCTCCCTCCCTATGAGGACTCTGATGCTGAAGAGTCCATTCCTTCAGCCTCACCACCTGAGGATTATTCTTTTGGGGAAACCCTGCACACCATGAGGGAGCATTTCCATTGGGAGAGCCAGGATTACTCAGAATCCAAGAAAAGGCTCAGAGATTTCCTTTTATTGCCTCAGCACAGGCCCCTGGCTATCCCCCCAGTGCTTGATATTGTAGATGATGTTTTTTCTGAATCCAGTCTGTCTCCAGATTCTTTACCCCCTGCACCAGTAAAGCCAGACAGGTACTACAGGGTCCCTGACTCTCATAAATTTCTTTATAAAAACCCCGCTGCAGACCCAGAAACAATTTCTCAGGGTCCTAAAAGGGTTAAAGCTTCCACTGCCAAAAATCCTGTTCCCTCAGATAGGGATTCCAGGGTTCCGGACAGATGGGGGAAAAAAAGTTTACACTTCTGCCACTTTAGGTGTAAGAGCTTTAAACTGTCAGTTTCACATGCTTAAATATCAACAGTATCTCATGTCATTGTTAAAGCAGAAAATGGTTACAAATGTAGTAAGTCCTGACAGTAAAGAAATGCAGGATTTATTGCATGCAGTTGAACAAGTGGGAAAGCATACTCTGCAATGTGGTTTTGATTCATTAGAGGCTTCCTGTAGAGCCGCAGTTACAGGCTCAGTAATTCGAAGACATGCTTGGTTGAATGAACAAAGTTTACCTGACCATGTTAAAATAAAATTATTGGATGCTCCACTACAGCATGATACTTTGTTTGGTGTTAAGGCAGAAAAGGTGCTAAAGAAAATGGAGGATAAAGCAAAGTCAATGCAAACGGTGAAAGATTTCTTACAGGTTCAACCACCTAGATTTAGCAGAAACTGGCCTTCAAAAAATTGGTCCTTTCCAGTGTCAGACAGGCCACAAAGAGGAAGATACAGATGCCCAAGAGGCAGATCTCAGCTCCAAGGCTCCTACAGACCTAAACAAAGGGGTGCTTCAGCCCCCAAAGGAGGAGAAGACAAATCACAACCTTATAGGAAACAGTCACAATGACTTCCCTCTGCAAATGCCAAGCTCTTACCAGTTGACAGCACCCCTAGGGGGAAAGCTAGCACATTTCTCAAAAAATTGGCACATGATCACCCAAGACCAATGGGTGCTGAATATAGTTTATCAGGAGCACAGGTTCCACTTCCACACGCTTCCAAAACCAAAAGGTATGCCAAACCTGCCACAAAACCAATGGGCAGAGGCACAAAAACAGATTGCTGCTCTTATGGATGTGGGAGCTATTCAAAAAGTTCCACAAGAAGAACAGGGACAAGGATTTTACTCAAGACTTTTCTTAGTGCCCAGAAAAGACAAAGCCTGGAGACCAATACTGGACCTGTCAATCCTAAATACTTTCCTGGATGTTCCAAAATTCAAAATGTTAACACTACAACTTCTGCCCATGCTGGGCAAGGAGGCTTGGCTAGTTACTTTGGATCTCAAGGAGGCATACCTGCACATCCCAATCAGACAATTGTGCAGAAGATACCTCAGATTTATAGCAGGCTCAATGCATTACCAATTCTCTGCACTGCCCTTTAGCTTATCTACTGCACCCAGAGTCTTCACAAAATGCCTGGCACCAGTAATTGCATTTTGCAGACAAAAAGGAATTCAAATATATCCCTACTTGGACGACTGCCTTATTCAAGCAGAAAGCAAGAACATTCTTCTAAAGCACATGGTGTTTGTAAAAAGATTGCTAATTTGCCTAGGGTACACAGTAAACGAAAAGAAATCAAAACTAGTGCCCTCTCAAGAGATAATATTCCTGGGTGCAAGCTTAAGTACAACTGCCCAGATGGCTCATCTCACACCAGACAAATAAAGGCAACTAACTCATTACTTTCAAATGATGGCAACAAAGACCCAGCTCCCTGCAAGAAAAATTCTGCAGGCCCTGGGTTTCATGGCATCCTGCATTCTACTAATTCCATATGCAAAACTGCATATGAGGAAACTACAATGGTATCTAAAAAGTGTTTGGACTCAGCATTGTCACACCTAGAGACAATCATAACCTTGATTCCCTGTCTACAACAGGAATTTCGATGGTGGTCCCAGGCCTGTCACCACAATAAGGGACAGCCTTTCACCTTACCTACAGCCAGGCAGACAATAACAAGGGATGCATCAGATTATGCCTGGGGAGCACATATGGCAGGAAAATGTATTCGGGGCACGTGGCCCAAGGAACAAATGCATCTTCACATCAATCAAAAAGAGATGCTAGCTGTACAGAATGCCCTGACAACCTTCAAGGACCTAATACATCCAGGACAACTACTAATAAAGACGGACAATACCACAGTTATGTGGTACATAAACAAGCAAGGGGGCACACATTCCTATCCCCTATGCAGACAAGCCATGACTTTGTGGAACACAGCACTGACCTACCAGGTACATCTGCAAGCACAATTCCTGCCAGGAACAAAAAATACACTGGCAGATGAACTAAGCTGAAATTTCATGGATCCTCACGATTGGAAGCTAAATCCACAAGTGTTCAACATGATAACAAGGAAATGGGGACGCCCAGACATAGATCTTTTTGCCTCCCCTCACAATTGCCAAATACAGAAATTTTGCACAAGGACTTATCACTCTCAAACATGGAAAGTGGATGCTCTATCATTCAGCTGGAAAAACCTGACAGTCTATGCCTTCCCTCTGATGCCTCTTCTCACCAAGGTGCTTCTAAAAGTCAGACAAGAGAGGCCAAAAATGATACTGATTGCACCAGACTGGCCACGCCAGCACTGGTACCCAATCCTAAAAACTTTGTCCCAAGGCCCACCTTGGCCTCTACCTCAAATTCCTCATCTTCTGACACAACAAAACAATCAGATTCTGCACAGTCAACTCAGAACCTTAAACCTGGCAGCATGGCAGATAATGTAGCCACTCAGACTGCACCTCTCTCTAAAGCTGTTATGGATGTAATTTTGGAAGCCAGGAGGCCCAGCACTAGGAAATCTTATGCAGACAAATGGAAGAGATTCTGTGCTTGGAACCAGGCTCAAGGGCTCGACCCACTGGTCCCTAATGTTTGTGTCTTTCGGCTTTTCCCGGTTAGGGGTCACCACAGCGGAACTCCGGTCCGCTAATGATTGGCAGTAGAGTTTTATGTGCTGGCTTGCCGGGCCTAACGCACAACCTTCAACGAAGGAACGCCCATTCACGCATGTCGCCACACAGAAGACGCTCTAACTGAGAATCGAACAGGCAACATCTGTGAGGCGACAACGCTACCGCAGCACCACTACCGCAGTAGACCCACTGGTCCCTAATATACTTCAGATTTTGCAATACCTGACTGAGATGTTGAACAAAGGCCTATCTTTTTCATCTATTAAAATCCATGCCTCTGCCATTTCAGCACATTACAATACGGATCCTCCTATTTTTTCACATCCTCTACTACAACAGTACCTCAGAGGGGCAAAGAATATAAGACCCCCTAGGAGAGCACCAGTACCTACCTGGGACCTCAATTTTGTTTTAGAAAAACTAACACTACCTCCATTTGAACCAGCCAGCACAGCTGATCTAAAATTATTGTCTTGGAAAACTGCTCTGCTCCTAGCAATAACTTCAGCAAGATGAGTCTCAGAGTTACAGGCATTGATGGCTGTGGAACCTTTCCTCATTTTTCATCAGGACAGGGTTTCTCTTGGGACAAACCCAACATTCATGCCAAAAGTGGTTTCTAATGTGGCCTTAAACCAAAACCATTCATTTACCTACTTTCTACCTAAATCCCCAGAATAAAGGGGAAAGACTTCTGCACGCTTTGGATATACACAGGCAGCTACGATTTTACTTGGACAAAACAAAAGCTTTCAGAAAAACTGAGCAACTGTTTGTAGCTTATGCTGCAGGATCACAAGGAAAGCCTTTTACAAAATAGACAATCTCCAAATGGATAGGACACTGCATCCGCTTCTGTTATGCACAACATGGCAAATCTATGCCTAAGGGCATTAGGCCTCATTCTACCAGAGCAGCAGCCACTTCAGCAGCTTTCCTCAGAGGGGTACCAACCAAAGACATATTAGAAGCTGCAACCTGGAGCTCAGTGCACACTTTTACCAAGCACTATCACCTACCTCTCTACTCCAAATCCAGAGCAGGCTTTGCCACTGCAGTTCTGCAGGGCTTGTTAGCCTTGCCAAATCCAATCTAGACGCAGCCACCCAACCTCAGCTTTGGGATTCTACTCAAGTGTAATGACTGCAACAGTGAAACACGATGAACATAGTACAGTTGTGTACCTACCATAAATGTAGATGTTCGAGTGTATTCACTGTTGCAGTCCAGGTTACCCACCCACCATCCCCCTCTTTGCTGGGACTATTCTGTACTTCTCAACTCTATATAATCTATGTGATGTATTTGCTTGTAGATGAAGGAAATGTTTATAGTATTATATGCATGGTTGTTTGGCATATTTTTATCTTTTCAGCCTTCCTATCTGGGGGCACCTGACATCTGGGGCAAGAAAAACTGAAGAAAATGGCGTCAGTTGCAACTTTTATACCCCTGGCGCACTGACGTCAGGGAAGAGGCGATAGCAACCGACGCTGGACTAAGAGTTTGGAACTCGGGCTGACTGTGGGTCGCCTGCCAGCAGGATAACTCAAGTGTAATGACTGCAACAGTGAATACACTCGAACATCTACATTTATGGTAGGTACACAACTGTACTTTATCCCTGCTGGGTATCCCTCGGCCTGCCCGAATATCACAGTAAAGAGTATCCCTCCTGCGTCGGCTGCAGGTTGCCAGGGACTGACGTCAGGTCATCAGTGGTGTAAAGTATGGCAACCAAATGCCATTACATCAGACTTTTGTGTTGTCGAGCCCGAAGCAAAAGCAGTTTGCGTGTGCGTTTGTTGGCCGTTGCCAGAGTGAAGAAGGAAAACTACTAAAGCAGAGTACCCCGTTGAGGATCTTTTTCTTTCACTAACCGATGTCTGAAAAAGTAAATAATTGTCTCCACTGTGGAAAACAAATACCACACCGAGACGTCCATAACCTGTGTTTAACTTGTTTAGGTCCAGACCACAACATCCCCGGATGTCGGTTCAGCACTCTATTTAATGCTAGGACCATCCGCCATAGAACTGAATTTGTAGCTAGACATTTTAAGGAGAGTCCTTCTCAGTACGAAATGGCATCCATCAGTCAGCCTTCAGTGGATATTCCCAAAAAGAGAAAAGACAAAGAAAGGGACAGACCACAAAAGGTTAGGCCTACAGATGACTCTAAACTGAATTCAGCCACTAGCACAGTGGAATTCAGTATGGCACCTACGCAACCCCTGACGACAGCTGCACAGCCACCGCAGGCCTCTACCAAGACCCATTTGGAGTCCGGTATGCCGCTGGATCAGACTACACCTGTTGAGATTTTGGTTGTCAGCTCCGCGGTTGCATCCAGAGCCGCTCTGCAGGCACAGACTTCCAAGGAGGCCTTTTGGATAACCATCACCAGACAAAGACCGACGGCCACACCACCAGCCACAGCCGCACCTAGGCCTATCGAAACACTGAGGCCTAAAAGCAAGGCCACTCCTAGAAAAACTTTTTCCACAATTCCCAGTCACCATCTTCCTCAAGCTCAGCCTGCTCGGTCACAGCAGCTTCTTTAGATGGATCTGATCACGTTCATCGGAGGTAATCAAACTACCCCAGCCAAAAGAAAAAGGGACCTTTCTCCAGAGATTCTCTCAGAACCTGATATTGAAGAGTCAGACTGTCTGGATTCGGACAATGAACAGCAGCCCCTTACTACCTGTGAGGATTCTGATGCAGAGGAATCCATCCCATCTTCATCCTCATCCTCCCTGAGGACCCTTCATTTGAAGAGACTTTACATACCCTCAGGGAACACTTCCATTGGGAAGTTCAGGACTACCCCCTGTCTAAGACGAGACTAAAAGAGTTTATGGACCTACCCCAGCATAAACCCCTTTGCCATTCCTCCCATTTTGGATATGGTAGAGGATGTCTTTATGGAGTCTAGCCTCACCCCTGATGCCCTGCCTCCTTCATCCAGAAAGCTTGACAGGTATTACAGGGTGCCAGACACCCACAAATATTTATTCAATAACCCTGCAGCTAACCCAGAGGTCATCACCCAGGGGCACAAAGGGGCTAGGGCCAGTTCCTCCAAAAATCCAAATACCTTCTGACAAGGATAGCAGAGCCCTAGACAGATAGGGTAAAAAGGTATACACCTTTGCTACCTTAGCTATCAGAGCTCTTAACTGCCAGTTCCATATGCTTGAATATCAACAACATACGCTGGAACTATTAAGCAGAAATTTCCTCCTTGCCAGACAGTTCATCTTCCACAGAACTGGGAGAGCTATTACACTTCAGCTGTCAAGTGGCAAAGCATTCCCTCCACTGCGGATTCGATGACCAAGAAGTCTCTAGCAGGGCTGCTGTTTCGGGGTCAGTCATTAGGAGACACGCATGGCTGAAAGAGTAGCCTCTGCCTGATCATGTTAAATCCAAATTCCTAGACATCCCCCTAGATAAGGACCGCTTGTTTGGATCTAAGGCGGAGGAGGTGATTTAAAAAATGGAGGATAAGGCCAAGTCAATGCAGGCAATATAAGATTTCCTCCAGATGCAACCTCCCAGATTCAGCAGGAACTTTCCCACCAAACAGTGGTCCTTTCCTTCCCAATCCAAGCCTATGCAGAGGAAAGGCTGCAGGGATAGACCCTCCAGGCAGCAACTACACGGCCACCAGAGGGCATGACAGTGGACTTCTACAACCCCCTGGGCATGGAGTTCTAAGTCCACTCCCTACCCAAAGGACTCACAGTGACTCCACCACCCCCCTCTGCCCCCCCCCCCAAAGGTTAGGAGGAAGGCTATCCCTTTTCAAAGACAACTGGCAAACCATCACAGCAGATCAGTGGGTCCTAAAAATCATTTCCCAAGGACAAAGATTCTCATTCCCAAGCTTAACAGGGTACCCAGACATACCAGCAAATCAGTGGGCAGAGGCCCTCTGCCATATTCAGAAACTCTGTGCTCAAGGAGCAGTGTAGCCTGTAGCTCAGGAACAAGCCGGAAAAGGGTTTTATTCAAGATTGTTCCTGGTACCCAGGAAAGAGGGCACTTGGCGCCCTATTTCCTTGCTAGTGCCAAAATTCAAAATGCTTACACTCCAAAAACTCTTGCCCATGCTAACTCCAAATGCCTGGCTGGTCACCCTAGACGTGAAGGATGCCTACCTCTGTATGCCTATAAGGGAATCCTGCAAAATGTTCCTTTGCTTCAGGGCAGGCTCACTGCACTTTCAATTCACTGCTCTGCCCTTTGGCTTATCTACTGCTTCCAGGGTTCTCACCAAATGCCTGACCCTGTCACTGCCTTCTGCAGGCACAAAAGCATAAAAATTTACCCATATATGGACGACCGTCTCATTCAGGCAGACAGCAGGGAAGAACTCCTGCAGGACTTCAACTTTGCCCAAACCCTCCTTACCTGTCTGAAATTTTCCATCATCAAGGAAAAATCCCATTTCAGGGCAGCCACGGTGGTGCAGCGGTTAGCGTTGTCACCTCACAGCAAGACAATCTCCGGTTCAATCCTCGGCTGGGGTGCCTTCTGTGTGGAGTCTGCATGTCCTCCCTGTAGTCACGTGGGTTTCCTCCGGGTGCTCCGGTTTCCTCCCACATGCCAAAGACATGCTGTAGGTGGATTGGACACTCTAAAAATTGGCCCTAGGCGTGAGTGCATGCGTGTGTGTGCCTTATGTGGAAGGTTGAGCGCTGGGCTGGCAACTCGACACTGTAAAACTCCACTGCCAATCATGAGCGGACAGGTGATCCACTGTGGCAACCCCTAACTGGGAAAAGCCGGAAAAATAAGAAAAGAAGGAAAAATCCCATTTCCAGCCCACAAGACAAATTACCTTCTTGGAAGCTCTCCTGAACACATCCACCCAAACAGCCTTCCTCTCTCCAGAAAAACAAAAGTTTTCTACCCCAATACTTCACCCACCTAGCTCATAGGACACACCTCACAGCAAGGAAGTTCCTGCAAGCTCTATGGTACATGGCATCCTGCATCCTGTTGATGCCCTTGGCCAGACTGCACATGAGAAAATTGCAATGGTGCCTAAAAAACCTGTGGTGCCAACACTGTCAGTCACTGGAACTACAACTACCTCTGATTCCCTGCTTAAGCCACCTAAAACCAGGGGTACTCCTCATCAAAACAGACAATACCACAGTCATGTGGTACATCAGCAAGCAGGGGGGGAACACACTCCTACCCCCTTTGTTGCCTAGCCATGTTACTCTGGCAGATTGCCTCTATGATGAGCCTACATCTGATAGCCCAGTACATCCCAGGGGAGCACAACACTCTAGCAGACCACCTCAGCAAAAGTGTCCTGGACCCCCACGAATGGCAGCTTTGGAGGGAGGCCGTCCTCAACATCACACAAATATGGGGGACCCCAGAGGTAGACCTGTTCGCATCCATAAAGAACAGACAGTTGGACCAGTTCTGCACCAGGGAGTTCCACCCAGGAGCCTGGAAGGTGGATGCGCTGTCCTTCCACTGGGGCAACCTGTTTGTCTACTCTTTCCCCCCCTTGCCAATGATCCCAAGGGTACTGCTAAAGATCAGGGAGGAAGGGCCAAGAGCTATACTCATTGCTCCGCATTGGCCCAGGCAGCATTGATACCCCTTGCTACTCAGCCTGATCAAGAAGCTGCCCAGGAACCTACCTCTCAAAAAATGACTACTAACCCAAGAAAAAGGATCAGTACTGCATCCCAATGTGCAAACGCTCGGCCGATCCACATGGCTTATACCCCAGAGGTGGATACCAGCCCACCATTGAGCAAGCAGGTCCTGGATATCATCAAGGAGGCCAGGAGGCCCAGCACCAGGAAATCAATCCTACTCTGAAAAATGGAAAAGATTTAAGGCCTGGTGCCACACTAAGGGTACAAGCAGCTCCCTTGCCACCCTCACTTTGATTCTAGACTACCTGGCGGAGCTAGTGCAAAGAGCAACCTTTGATGTTCTTCGTGTTTCACTATTGCAGTCATCACACTTGGGTTATCTGCCTGCAGGTAGCCCTCAGTCGGCCCAAATACCAGAGTCTTGGGATTTCTGCATCGGATGCTGTCTCCTGTTCCATGACGTCAGGTCATCAGGGGTGTAAAACATGCAGCCGACGCTATTACATCAGCTTTTCTTGCCAAACGGAGCCCGAAGCAGAAGCAGTTCGCACGTGCCGGTCGGCCGCCTCCTGAAATTTTCGCTTTTCGAGTTTCAGACCTGAAGTCTTCTAAAAGATAAGTACCCCATTGGGAATCCTTTTTTCTTGCTCTAACCGATGTCAGAAAAAAAAATTAATAATTGTCTTGCCTGTGAAAAGCAAATACCTCGCAGAGATTTTCATTCTTACTGCATCACCTGTTTAGGCCCAGACCACAATGCTCCTCGCTGCCGATTTTGTGCCCTGTTCAACGCCCGAACTGTTCGTCGTTGGGATATTTTTGTCACTAAATTCCTTTGTGTTCGTTTTCCATATTTCGAAATGGCTTCGATAAGCCATCCGACTACCGATCTTCCGAAAAAGCATAAGGATAAAGACAGAGACAGACCACATAGGTCCAAAATCTGCAGATGACGCTTCTGCTAAGCTAGTTGCCAGTCCGCCGGTACCCAAGCGCTTTTGCAGCCCCTGATACCTGCTTCTACAGATTCGCAGGCCTCTACTGAGACCCATTTGGACTCCAGTATGCCGCGAGATGCTTCTTCAACTATGGAACCTATGGATGTCTCTATCTTGGATGGGTCCGGAGAGGCTGTGCAGGCACCGGCTTCTGAAGGTTTATTCAGGCCTTCCAGTGTTCATATTAAACCGACTACTTTGTTTCAAACCAAAAATACCAAATTTCTCAGGCCCAGAGTTCGCACTATGCCTAGGAAACTGACGACCAAAGCGCATTCTCAGGCCTCCATGTCACAGAAACAAATGCTTAAAATGGCTGAAGACATTATTACTTTAATTAGGGGAAGCCAGCCTTCCCCCTCCAAAAAAACAAGAACTGATTTTCCTTCTGATTCTTCAGATCATGAGTCCGATGACTGTGGTCCTTCTGATTACCAGGACATACCTTTATCTACGTATGAGGTTTCTGATGCATAGGATTCCATTCCCTCTGTTTCCCTATCGGATTTTTCTTTTGGTGAAACCCTGCATACTCTCAGAGAGCATTTCCACTAGCAGTGCCAGGACAACTCACAATCCAAAAAGAGACTCGAGGATTTTTTAAACTTGCCTCAGCACAGGCCTCTAGCTGTCCCTCCTGTTCTGGAAATTGTAGATGATGTCTTCATGGAATCCAGTCTTACCCCTGATGTTCTTCGTGTTTCACTGTTGCAGTCATTACATTTGGGTTATCTGCCTGCAGGTAGCCCTCAGCCGGCCTGAATATTAAAGTCTTGGGGTCCTGCATCGGATGCTGTCTCTTCTTCCATGACTTCAGGTCGTCAGGGGTATAAAACATGCAGCCGACGCCATTACATCAGTCTTTCTTGCCACGTGGTACCCGAAGCAGAAGCAGTTTGCAAGTGCCGGTCAGACGACTCCTGAAATTTTCGTTTTCGAGTTTCAGAACCGAAATCTTCAAAAAAGCTAAGTACCCCATTGTGGATCCTTTTTCTTGCTCTTAACCAATATCAGTAAAAGTTAACAATTGTATTACCTGTGGAAAGCAAATACCTTATAAAGATTTTCATTTGTACTGCATTCCTTGCTTAGGCCCAGACCACAACGTTCCTTGCTATCGGTTTTGTGCCTTATTCAACCCCCGGACTATTCTTCGTCGGTTTCTTTTTGCAGCAAATTATTTTGGTACTCTGTTTAATTATCTAGAAATGGCTTTGGTAAGCCATCCAACTACAGACATTTTGAAAAAACGTAAAGATAAAGACAGAGACAGACCGCATAGGTCCAAGGCTGCCTAGGGTTGGGAGGGTGGCCTAATGGTTAAGGTGTTTGGCTTACAAACACAAGGTACAGGGTTTGAATCTCACAGAGGATAATTGTCTAGGCTTAAAATGGCTTGCAAGGGCAGTTAGTCTAGTACCAACCTATGAACCTATGAACATCTATGCCGACGACACTTCCGCTAAGCTAGTCGCCAATTCCTCGCCGGTACTCAGTGAGGCGCTTTTGCTGCCCCCTGATACTCGCTACGTCAGATTCGCAGGCCTCTACTGAGACCCATTCAGAGTCCGGTATGCCGCAAGATGTTTCTTTGACTATGGAACCTGCGGATGTCTCTACCTTAGATGGGTTTGGAGCCACTGTGCAGGCACCGGCTTCTGAGGGTGTATTCAGGCCTACTGACTTGCATTTCAAACTGATGCCATCTTCTTCTTCAAGGCCTAAAACTCGACCCACGCCTAGAAAACCGACATCCAAACTGCATGGTCAGGCCCATATGCTTGAAAAACAAATGATAAGAATGGCTGAAGACCTTATTACTTTACTTAGGGGAAGCCAACCTTCACCCCCTAAGAGACGTAGAACTGATTTTCCTTCTGATCAGGATTCTGAAATTTCTGTTTCTTCTGATTACCAGGATTTGCCCTTATCTACCTATGAGGATTCTGATGCAGAGGATTCCATTCCCTCTGCTTCCCCTCCAGAAGATTTTTTCTTTTGGTGAAACCTTGCACACTATTAGGGAGCATTTCCGTTGGGAAAGCCAGGATTACTCTGACTCCAAAAAGAGGCTTAGGGAATTCTTACTCCTCCCTCAACACAGGCCTTTAGCTGTCCCTCCTGTCCTGGACATTGTAGATGATGCCTTCTTGGAATCCAGCCTGGCCCCAGACCCTTTAACTCCAGCTCCCAGGAAGCCTGACAGGTATTACAGAGTACCTGACTCTCAAGTTCCTCTTCAAGAATCCTACTGCGGACCCATAGACCATTTCCCAAGGACCTAAAGGCATTAAGGCTACTACTGCCAAAAACCCTACCCCCTCTGATAGAGATTCCAGGGCCTAGGACAGATGAGGTAAAAGGTATACACTTCTGCTACTTTGGTCATTAGGGGCGTAAACTTGCAGTTTTATATGTTAAAGTATCAGCAGCATATTTTGGGACTACCTAAACAGAAAATTATGTTGATTCCTGACTGTGCTGAAAGTAAAGAATTACAGGATTTGATGCATTCTGCTGAACAAGTTGGTAAACATACTTTGCAATCTGGTTTTGACTCTTTAGAAGCATCTTGCAGGGCTGCTGTCACTGGGTCTGTATGCATTTATATTACCCTATCGTACGATTTAAATAGCGAACGCTATTTCATCGTAACAAAAATATCTAAACCACAAAATATCGAACATACAGAACAGCAATTTTTTCCCAGAGAAAACATTTGCTGTTCCGAAACACAAACGCACAACACAAGCACAACAAAATAAATAAACCACACACATACACTTAACAAAACCATAATTCTAACCCTACACTACTATCTATCCACTCACATTAATCCAACCCTAACCCTAAAGTCCCTAACTACTGCACACTCACCTTACGCGCTCCCTAACCCTAAAGTCCCTAAATACCGCACACTCACCTTACCCGCTCCCTAACCCTAAAGCCCCCAACTACTGCACACTCACCTTACTCGCTCCCTAACCCTTAAGTCCCTAACTGTCGCACACTCACCTTACCCGCTTCCTAACCCTAATGTCTCTAACTATCACACACTCACCTTACCCCAATCCGTTCCCACACTTACCTTAACCCGGTCCATAACCTCCGTTCGCATACTTACCTTACCCCGGTCCTTAACCTTCCCACCACAGTAGAGTAAATAGTGAAGCCATGGAACGGACAACCGAAATCTTATCCTAGGTAAGATTTCGAAGTTCCGGGGCTTCGCTATTTTGAGTTTTCGACAAAAACGGGTTGATATTATAGCATTCGAAGTTTAAAAACTTCGATACTATAATACAGACCCGTCTGTACTTAGAAGGCTTGCGTGGCTTAAGGAGCAAAATTTGCCAGATCATGTTAAAGCTAAGTTACTGGATGCTCCCTTAAACCAAGACCACCTGTTTGGCAACAAAGCAGAAGAAGTCCTTAATAAGATGGAGGAAAAAGCTAAATCTATGCAAACTGTTAAAGATTTCCTGCAAGTACAGCCTCCTAGATTTAGCAGGCATTGGCCTTGTAAGAATTGGTCCTTGCCTGTCTCTTCCAGGCCTTCACAGTCCAAACCCAGGAACAGCAGACCACCTAGGCTACAGTCTCAAGGTACTCACAGGCCTAAGCAGTGGGGGGCTCCCACTACCAAAGTTGGAAGTAGTAAGACACCACCCTATGGAAAAATTTCACAATGACTTAACCTTAAACCTTCCAAGCCCTGCTCAACTGCCTGATCCCTTAGGGGGAAAGATCGCCCTGCATGCAAAAAACTGGGAACTCTTTACCCAGGACAAATGGGTTTTAAATATAGTTTTCCAAGGATACAGATTCCACTTCCACACCTTACCAACCCCAAACGGTTGGCTAGACCTACCCCCAAATCAGTGGGCAGTGGCTCAACAGCAGGTTCTCTCTCTTCTGAGTATCAGGGCTAATCAGCCTGTCCCCGCAGAAGAAAGGGGACACCGTTTTTACTCAAGACTTTTCCTGGTACCCAGAAATGACAGCTCCTGGCATCCTGTCCTGGACCTCTCTATTCTAAACACCTTTTTGGTAATCCCAAAATTCAAAATGGTAACACTTCAACAGCTGCTTCCTGTGCTAGGCAAAGATGCCTGGTTGGCAACCTTAGACTTAAAGGAAGCTTATCTTCACATTCCAATAAGGGAATCTTGCAGGAAATACCTGCACTTCAGAGCAGGCTCCATGCACTGTCAGTTCTCTGCACTTCCCTTTGGCTTATCTACTGCGCCAGGGTATTCACAAAGTGTTTAGCTCCAATCGTTGCATTTTGCAGGCAAAGAAATATTCAGATATACCCATACCTGGACGATTATCTAATTCAGGCAGAAAGCCAGGACATGCTACTAAAACATCTGGCATTTGTAAAGAAACTTCTAACCTCACTGGGGTACACCATAAATGAAAAGAAATCTCATCTAGTACCCTGCCAACAGATTGTATTCCTGGGAGCAAGCTTGAACACAACTTCCCAGATGGCTTACCTCACGCTAGTGGAACAAGTTTATTTGACAGCCTACTTCAAACTGCTGGCCACAAAGACCCAGCTATCTGCAAGGAAAATCCTGCATTCCCTGAGGTTCATGGCCTCTTGCATTCTACTAATTCCATATGCAAGACTGCATATGAAGAAACTACAATGGTATCTAAAAAGCCTATGGTGTCAACATTCTCAGGACCTGGAATCAATGATTCCTGTGATTCCCTGCATAAAAACAGAGTTCCTTTGGTGGGCAGAGGCCTGCTACCACAACAAGGGGCTCCCATTCACTCTACTCCCTGCCACCCAAACCCTAACAACAGACGCATCAGACTATGCATGGGGGGCTCACTTGGCAGGGCAGTGCATTCAGGGAAAATGGAACCCAAGTCAGATGCACCTGCATATCAATCAAAAAGAAATGTTAGCTATACAGAATTCCCTGACAGCCTTCAAGGACCACATTCTTCCAGGACAATTATTAGTAAAGACAGACAACACCACTGTTATGTGGTACATAAACAAGCAGGGGGGGAACACACTCGTACCCTCTCTGCAGACTAGCCATGGCTCTGTGGAGCACAGCCTTGAGCTACCAAGTGCACCTACAAGCTCAGTTCCTGCCAGGCAAGCTAAATTTACTGGCAGATGACCTAAGCAGACCTACACGAGTGGAAACTGGAACCAAAGATATTCAACCTTTTGAGAAACAGATGGGGGAATCCAGAGATAGACCTGTTTGCCTCCCCTCAGATCTACCAATTGGACAAATTCTGCACAAGGACTTCCCACAGTCAAGCTTGGAAAGTGGATGCCCTGTCCTTCACCTGGGAAAGCCTTTCAGTTTATGGCTTTCCCCATCTGCCTCTCCTCTCGAAAGTTCTGCTAAAGATCAAATGGGACAAACCAAAGACAATACTGATTGCACCAGAGTGGCCATGCCAACACTGGTACCCACTCTTGCGCAGTTTGTCACTGCTGGAACCATGGCACCTGCCTCAGACTCCTTCCCTGCTGTCCCAGCAGGAGGGTCAGATTCTCCACCCTCAACTTCAAACCCTGAACCTTGCAGCCTGACTAATTCCTTGAGCTCTCCAATAACATCCCTCAATATGCAGGTGCTAGATGTCATTCTGGAGGCAAGGAGGCCTAGTACTAGAAAATCCTATGCTGAAAAGTGGAAAAGATACTGTTCCTGGAGCCAGAATCAGGGGATGGGCACAACGGTGCCCAGCTTACCGCATAATCTTCAGAGATGCTCCACAAGGGCCTTTCCTTCTTATCAATTAAAATTCATGCCTCTGCTGTTTCAGCTCATTATAATACTGATCCTCCCCTCTTCTCTCACCCCTTGCTAAAGCAATTCCTCAGAGGGGCCAAACATTTAAGACCACCCAGGAGAGCCCCTACTCCAGCCTGGGACTTTAAATTTTTTGTTGGAAAAGCTCACTCTACCTCCTTTTGAGCCAGCTGCAACTGCAGAGTTGAAATTCCTTTCTTGGAAAACAGCCTTCCTTCTAGCCATCACTTCAGCAAGAAGAGTGTCTGAATTCCAGGCCCTCATGGCAGTGGAGCCATTCATCATCTTCCATGCAGACAGGGTGTCCCTCAGGACTAATCCTTCCTTTATGCCCAAGGTGGTGTCTAGTGTGGCCCTTAATCAGTCCATTCATTTGCCTACTTTTTTCCCAAATCTACAAAACAAAGGAGAAAAAATACTGCACTCCTTGGACATGCACAGGGAACTTAGATTTTATTTGGACAGGACTAAGCCTCTCAGAAAATCTGAACAGCTGCTAGTTGGCTTTGCTGCAGGAGCAGAGGGGAAGGCCATTTCAAAGCAAACCATTTGTAAGTGGATAGCCCATTGCATTCATTTCTGCTGTAAGCACCATGGAAAACCTACCCCACAGGGGATTAGATCTCATTTCACCAGGGCTGCATCTACCTTTACAGCCTTTCTCAGAGGTGTCCCTACCAGGGACATCCTCGAAGCTGCTACCTGGACCTCTGTACATACCTTCACCAAGCATTACCACATGCCTATTTTTCTAAATCCAGAGCTGGTTTTGCCACTGCAGTCTTGCAGGGCTTAATAGCTGGTCCTAATGCTCTCTAACTTCCTTCTCCCTTCCGTAGCTTTGGGAATCAACCCAAATGTGATGACTGCAACAGTGAAACACGAAGAACATAGTACAGTTGTGTACACTTACCATAAATGTAGATCTTCGAGTGTATTCACTGTTGCAGTCCTGGTTACCCTCCCTCCAGCCCCCTGACTTCTCTTGGCTATACTTTTCTTCTTGTTTAGTGTATTTCAGCTTTCCGGTGTATTTGCTTTTTGTTGGAGGTGTATCCTAACATATAATTGCTTTCCATTATGGGGGCACCTGACATCTGGAGAAAGAAAAACTGATGTAATGGTGTCAGCTGCATGTTCCCTGACAACCTGACGTCATGGAAGAAGAGACAGCATCCAACGCAGGACCCCAAGACTTTGATATTCAGGCTGGCTGAGGGCTACCTGCAGGCAGATAACCCAAATGTAATGACTGCAACAGAGAATACACTCGAACATCTACATTTATGGTAAGTGTACACAGCTGTACTATACTTTGCTCCCAGGAAACTTGACAGGTACTACAGAGTACCTGACTCTCACAAATTCCTATTTAAGAATCCTACTGCGGATCCAGAGATGATTTCCCAGGGACCTAAAGGCATTAAGGCTACTACAAAAACCCTACCCCTTTGGACAGGGATTCTAGGGCTTTAGACAGATGGGGTAAGAAGGTATATACCTCTGCTACTCTTGCCACCGATGCTTTAAATTGCCAGTTTCACATGTTAAAAGTATCAGCAACATATCATGGGACTACTTAAACAGAGAATGATGTTGATTCCTCATTGTGCAGAACATAAAGATTTATAAGAGTTAATGCATTCTGCTAACCAAGTTGGAAAACATACTTTGCAGTGTGGTTTTGATGCCTTAGAAGCATCTTGCAGGGCTGCTGTTACTGGGTCTGTTCTTTGAAGGCATGCTTGGCTTAAGGAACAAATCTTGCTGGATCATGTCAAAGCAAAATTACTAGATGCTCCATTAAACCATGAACGTCTGTTTGGCACTAAAACAGAAGAAGTCCTCAAAAAGATGGAGGAAAATGCTAAATCTATGCAAACTGTTAAAGATTTCCTACAGGTACAGCCACCTAGATTCAGTAGGCATCGTCCTTCTAAAAACTGGTCTTTTGCAGTCCCTCCCAGACCTTCTCAGTCCAAACCAAGAGGCAGCAGACCATCAAGACTACAGTCTCAGGATATACACAGATCTAAATAATGGAGTGCTCCCACCTCAAAATCAGGGAGTAGTAAGCCACCATCCTATGGAAAAAGTTCGCAATGACTTGTCCTTCATCCTTCCAAGCCTTGCCCAAGTACTTGCACCCTTAGGAGGAAAACCAGCCTTGCACGCTAAAAACTGGAAGTACATTACCCAGGATAGATGGGTCTTGAACATTGTATACCAAGGATACAGATTCTACTTCCACTCACTGTCAACCCCAAGCGGATGGCCAGACCTCCCCCCAAACCAGTGGGCAGAGGCCCAAAAGCAAGTACTTTTTCTTCTCAGTATCAAGGCTATTCAACCTGTCCTAGTAGAGCAAAGGGGGCAAGATTTTTACTCCAGACTGTTTCTGATACCTAGAAATGAAAACTCTTGGTGCCCTTTCCTGGATCTGTCTATTCTCAACACCTTCCTGGTGGTTCCAAGATTCAAAATGCTTACTGTCCAACAGCTGCTTCCTATGCTAGCCAAGGACTTCTGGCTAGCCACCCTAGACGTAAAATAAGCTTTCCTGCACATCCCCATAAGGGAATCTTGCAGGAAATATGTCTGTTTCAGAGCAGGCTCTATGCACTATAAGTTCTCTGCACTTCCCTTTGGCTTGTTTACTGCGCCCAGGGTATTCACAGAATGCCTAGCTCCAGCAATTTACCCATACTTGGACGATTGCCTGATTCAGGTGGACAGTCAGGAATTGATACTTCAGCACCTAACATAAGAGACTTCTAACTTCACTGGGGTTTACCATCAACCAAAAGAAATCACATCTGGTACCCAGCCAAAAGATTGTATTCCTGGGAGCAAGCTTGAATACCACTTCCCAGATGGCATTCCTCACTCCAGACAAACAGATTTATTTGACGACAAACTACTTCAGTCTACTGGCAACCCAAACTCAGCTATCTGCAAGAAAAATTCTGCAAGCCATAGGGTTCATGGCCTCTTGCAGTCTTCTAATTCCATAGCAAGACTGTATATGAGGAAACTTCAGTGGTACTTAAAAAGTCTCTGATGTCAACATTCTCAATCTCAACATTTCAGGACCTGGAAACAATGATTCTTATCATTCCTTGCCTAAGGACAGAGTTCCTTTGTTGGGCAGAGGCCTGCTACCACAACAGGGACTCCCTTTCACTCAACCCCATGCCGCACAAACCCTAACAGATGCATCAGACTATGCATGGGAGGCTCACATGGCAGGAAAATGCATTCAAGGCCAAAACAAATGCACCTGCATATCAATCAAAAAGGAATGTTAGCTGTATAGAATGCACTGACAGCCTTCAAATACCTTATTCTTCCAGGGCAACTCTTGATAGACAGACAACACCACAGTTATGTGGTACATAAACAAGCAGGGGGGGATCACATTCCTACCCACTCTGCAGGTTAGCCATGGCTCTGTTGAACACAGCCTTGAGCAATCAAGTGCGCCTGCAAGCTGAATTCCTGCCAGGCAAACAAAATTTACTGGCAGACGACTTAAGCAGAAATCTAATGGACCCACACGAGTGGAAACTGGAACCCAACTCATTCAAACTTCTAATCCACAGGTGGGGGACACCAGAGGTGGACCTCTTTGCTTCTCTCTAGAACCATCAATTGAGCAAATTTTGCACCAGAACTCCCCACAGCCAAGGTTGGAAAGTGGATGCCTTATCTTTTACATGTGAAAACCTCTCAATCTATGCCTTTCCCCTCTGCCCCTCCTCTCGACTGTATTACTCAAGATCAAACAGGACAGGCCAAGGCAATTCTGATTGCACCAGACTGGCCAGGCTAGCACTGGTACCCACTTTTACACAGTCTGACAGCAGTGGCACCTGCATCAGACCCCTTCCCTGCTGTCCCAGGAGGAGGGCCAGATTTTGCACCCTCAGCTGCAAACCCTGAACCTAGCCTGGCTCATTCCATGAATACAACACCAGCAACCCTCAGCAAACAGGTGCTGGATGTCATCCTTGAGGCCAGGAGGCCTAGTACTAGGAAATCCTATTCAGAAAACTTGAAAAGATATTGTTCTTGGAGCCAGTCTCAAGGAAAGGACACATCCATGCCCACCTTACCTCAAATCCTAGATTATCTAGCAGAACTGCTCCACAAAGGCGTATCCTTTTCTTCAATTAAGATTCATGCCTCTGCCATCTCAGCTCATTACAATACTGAGCCACCCGTCTTCTCTCACCCTCTGGTCAAACAGTTCCTGAGAGGAGTTAACAATCTAAGACCCCTGAGGAGAGCTCCCACTCCAGCCTGGGACCTTAACTTTGTACTAGAGAAGCTCACGCTTCCCCCTTTGAGTCTGCTGCTACAGCAGAGTTAAAATTCCTCTGTTGGAAAACATCCTTACTTCTAGCCATCACTTCAGCAAGAAGTGTCTCGAGTTGCAGGCCCTTATGGCTGTGTAACCTTTCATTATCTTCCATGCGGACAGGGTTTCCCTCATGACTAACCCATCATTTATGCCCAGGATGGTATCCAGTGTGGCTTTAAACCAATCCATCCGTTTACCAACTGTTTTCCCTAATCCTCAGAATAAAGGGGAAAGGGTCCTGCACTCCATGGACGTGCATAAGCAGCTTAGGTTCTACCTTGACAGGACTAAACCTTTCAGAAAATCTGACCAGCTGCTAGTCAGCTTTGCTACAGGGGCAGAGGGTAAGGCCATTTCAAAGCAAGCCATCTCTAAATGAATAGCACACTGCATCCATTTCTACTACAAACACCATGGAAAACCTACCCCACAGGGAATCAGAAGCCATTCCACTAGGGCTACCTCAACCTCTACAGCATTTCTCAGGGGAGTCCCTACCAGGGACATCCTGGAAGCTGCAACCTGGAGTTCTGTAACACCTTTACCAAGCATTACCACTTGCCTATCTTTTCTAAATCCAGAGATGGATTTGCTACAGCATTCTTGCAAGGCCTGTTAGCCAGTTGTAATTCTTCTTGACTGCCTCTACCCTTCCTCGGCTTTGGGAATCAACCCAAGTGTGATGACTGCAGCAGTGCAACATGAAGAACATAGTACAGTTGTGTACACTTACCATAAATGTAGATGTTCGAGTGTATTCACTGTTGCAGTCCTGGTTACCCTCCCTCCAGCCCCCTGACTTTTCTATACTTTCTACGTATCGTCTTTTTTGCCCATATCTTATGCCAATGGTATTAATTTCTACTGGAGGTGTTCCACACCATGTAATTGCTTCCTTTTTTCGGGGGCTCCTGACATCTGGGGCAAGAACAACTGATGTAATGGCGTTGTCTGCATGTTTTATACACCTGACGTCATGGAAGAGGTGACAGCATCTGATGCAGAAATCCCAAGACTAGTATTCGGGCGGACTGAGGGCTACCTGCAGGCAGATAATCCAAGTGTGATGACTATAACAGTGAATACACTCAAACATCTACATTTATGGCAAGTGTGCACTACTGTACTTTCTCCCATCCCCTGCTAAAACAATTCCTTAGAGTGGTATCACACATCATACCACTCAGAACGCCACCCACCCCTGTGTGGGACCTGAACTATGTCTTGGAAAAATTTACCTTACTCCCTTTTGAACCAGCTGCTTCAGCAGAGCTGAAACACCTCTCGTAGAAGACTGCCTTCCTGCCGGCCAGAACCTCAGCCAGGAGGGTTTTCGAGCTGCAGGCCCTCTTGGCCATTGAACCCTTCATTATCTTCCATGCAGACAGGGTGTCTCTTAAAACTATTCTCTCCTTTATTCCTAAGATGGTAGATGATGTGACATTGAACCAGGCTATCCATCTTCCCACCTTCTTTGCTAACCCTTAAAATCGGAGGGAAAGAATTCTTCATTCGCTGGATATACACAGACAACTTTGATACCATCTGGATAGGACCAAGTCTCTCAGAAACACTTCTTCGCTCCAGGGACAGGGGGGAAGCCTATTTCCAAGCAGACCAATTCAAAATGGATATCCTACTGTATCCAGTTCTGCTACCACTTCCATGGAAAAATACTTCCTAAGCTTGTCCGAAGCCATTCCGCTAGGGCCGCATCTATTTCCACTACTTTCCTCAAGGGCGTCCCTACCAAGGACATCTTAGAAGCTGCCACTTGGACTTCTGTCCACATCTTCACCAAACACTACCGATTGCTTCTTTACTCCAAAGCCTGTGCAGGCTTTGCTTCTGCAGTCCTGCAGGGCATGCTGGGTTCTACTTAGAGCAGTGCAAGCCTGTTCTTCTGTTCCTTTCCATCTTACCTTCCACCCTACCTTTAGCTTTGGGAATCTTCCCACAAGTCATGACTGCAACAGTAAAACACGAAGAACATTGTACAGTTGTGTACATTTACCATAAATGTAGATGTTCAAGTGTATTCACTGTTGCAGTTTTTTTCTCTCTCCCTCCATCCCCCTCTATTTCTTTCTCTGTTACCTTCACGACAGTTTATACGTATGGGTATCCCCCAGTTTGGCCTTCCTCAGGCTTTCTGGGCAGGGCTCCTATAGGTTGGGGCAAGAAAAACTGATGTAATGGCATCGGCTGCCTTGCTTTATGCCACTAACGACCTGACGTCAGTTCCTGGCGACCTGCATCTGACACGCGAGAGATACTCTTTACTCTAGTATTCATGCCGGCTGAGGGCTACCCAGCAGGGATAACCCACAAGTGATGACTGCAACAGTGAATACACTTGAGCATCTACATTTGTGGTAAGTGTACACAACTGTACTCTCTTCCTACAGACCCTTTTGCCTTTTATTATTCCATGGCACATCTGTGCTCTCTGGATCTAAAGGATGCCTATCTGCATTTTCCCATTCATCCCACCTGCAGGAAATTCCTGAGGTTCTGTACTGGCTCTTCTCACTTTCAGTTTACTACTTTGCCTTTTTGAGTTCCCATAGCCCCAAGACTATTCACAGTGTGTGTAGCACCAGTGATAGCCTTCTGCTGCACTTGGTTAATTCATGTTTTCCCTTACTTAGATGAGCTGTTGATCTGGGCTCCATCCCCGCAGACCTTACTGCAACACCAACAGTTCACCCTCAACCTTCTCATTCAGTTGGGGTTCACCATTAACTACAAAACGTCTTCCCTTCAATTCTCCCAGGACCTCGTATTCCAAGGCTGCAGATTGGACACCAAGAAGATGCAGTCCTGCCTACCTCAGGAGAGGATGCAAAGCCTTACAGTTTACTTCCACTCCATTTACTCCCTCGACTAATGGTCAACCAAGGAACGTCTAAGGGCCCTGGGTTTCATGACAGCAGTCATCCCAGTGCTCTCCAGTCAGGTTGCATATGAGGAACATTTAGTGGTACCTAAAAGCAGTATGGCCCTAACACTCTCATCCTGTAGACACAAAGATTCCTCCTCATACCTTGTCTCAAAAAGTAGATCTCAGGGTGGATGGCCCAGATGAATCTCAACCTAGGGCTTCTTTTCAAACCGCAGACTTCAGCTCAAGAGATGTACACAGACATCTCGGACGAGGCCTAGGGGGTCTGAAAAGGTATCCACAGTGTCCAGGGTAATTAGCAGCCTAAACTCAAGAAGCAGCACATCAACCTGAAGGAGATGAGAGCCCTCATCCAAGTACTTCAGGTTTTCTCGCACTTCTGGAAACTAGCCCCTCTTGGAATATTCATAGACAACACCACTATCATGTGGTACTTAAACTAGCAAGGAGTGTCTTGGTTATACCAATTATGCAGGCTATTTCAGATTGCGTGGGACCTAGCTAACCAGAAGAACATGTCCTTACTCACTGTGTACGTTCCATCACAGGATGACAGACTCACTAAGTAGGTCTATTGAGGATTCTCACAAATGGGGCCTAAACAGGCAGGTCTTCCTGGACATTCTTCAAAGGTGGGAAACACCTCATATAGATCTAGTTGCCTCAGACAGGCAACTTTCTCTGTTTTGCATCAGAACTCTTTGCCCATCAGCCTGGAAAACAGATGCATTCTTTCATTGGACAGGAAAGTTTATTTATGCATTCACTCCACTTCCATTAATTCCAAAAGTATTACTAAAGCTCCAGAACAGGACACTTACTGGTTGCTCCCTTTTAGCCAAGGTTCCTCCTGTTCTTTCATCTAGTTAGGGGCAGTCACCACAAACTACTACACACTGTGAATCTCATCACATAGCAAAAGACATCACTGCTTCATCTGAACCTGTCATCCCTAAACCTAAGCCTATGGTTGATAGAGTTCTGATACTTTTCAGGTACCTGTTTTCAGAGGAGCAGGCTCTCTTGGAAACACAAAAACCAAGCACTCAAAAATTCTAAATAGCAAAATAGAAGACATTTTCATTTGGTGTCAAAACAACAATCAGAACCCCACAAAATCAGAGGTTCCTCTTGTCCTAAAGTACTTATTTAAACTCATGAAAACAGGTTTGGCATACTTCTCCATCAAAGTCCACCTGCCAGCTGTATCAGTCTATCTTCCCCTCAGTCTACCTGTTATGCCTAGGCCTGAAGTCAAACAATTCCTAAAAGGGGTACTGCATTTAAGACCCCCAAGGAAGCCAGTGCCCTCTCCTTGGGACCTCAACTTCATACTGAAAAAGCTCACTCTGACACCGTTTGAACCAGCAGCTTCAGCAAATCTCAAATTCTGCACCTGGAAAACCATCTTGTAACTCACCCTCACTTCTGCTAGCAGAGTCTCAGAACTTCAGGCAATCATGGCCTTTCTACCTTTCCTTATTTTTCCCAAGGACATGGTGTCCCTGAGGGTTAACCCCTCCTTCATGCCTACGTTGTTGAACAAGATTTCCCTCAACCAGGCTGTCAACCTGCCTACTTACCCACTGAACAGGACTGCATAGATGTACACTGATAGCTAGATTTTATTTGGGTAATACTAAATCCATTCGTAAGTCAGACCAACTGTTGCCTTTTTCATGGACTCCAAACTGGGCCAGCCAGTATCTAAACAAAGTATTACAAGCTAGCTCTGTAAGTCCATCTCCTTTTATTACTCACACCATGGCAAATCCTTGCCTACCTGCCCTCAAACGCACTCTTCCAGGGCAGTGACATCCTTGGGGTTCTTCTGTGAAGGAGTTGATGCAAGGACCATCCTGGAAGCTGCCAGCTGATTTTCTGTACAGACTTTCACTAAACACTACAGAATTCATTCCTTTTCAAGATCCAGAGCTGCCTTTGCTAGGTCATTTCTGTCTGGACTCTTGGGCAGTTCATCACTCCATTAACCTTCCTCCCTTCTAGCAAGGAGGGACCAGATTATACCAATTATGCAGGCTATTTCAAATTGCTTGGGACCTAGCTAATCAGGAGAACATGCTTTGTACATCCCATCACAAGACAATATTCTAGCAGATTCACTAAGCAGGTCAATCAAGGATTCTCACAAATGGACCCTAAACAGGCAGGTCTTCATAGCCATTCTTCATAGGTGGGGAACACCTTAGATAAATGTATTTGTTTCAGAGAACAGCAGACAACTTTCCCTGAATCACCCATCTGTTTGGAATGCTACAACAGTGATCTTCGTCAGTATATAGTACAGTTGTGTAAGAACTTAACATGAGTAGATGTCCTACTGGTCACTGTTGCAGTATTCCTTCCCACCCACTTTTCCCCTTTTGGATACTGTCTCTTCCTCTCTTACTGCCCTGTCTGCAGGACTCTAATACTGAGTGAGCACCTCTCACTCCATACTGGCCTCATCCTAGCTGACTAGTCTCTCTCTCTGTCTCTCTCAGAGGACTTCAGTACGCTGCCTTGGAGGTAGTCTGAGGATCTACACTCATATGTCCACCTCTGCACCCCAGGGAAGATTAAGCTTTAGTACCTTATCTGGATGTCAGCGGTGAAAAGCCACCTGTTTGGAATACTGCAACAGTGATCATTAGGACATATGTTGTTATGGTAAATTCTTTCATGACTGTACTTTTTCCTGTTCTGCACCAGGGAAATGAAACCATGTGGGAGTGCACTGAATATGTATGCCCCCCTCCCCGAAGGGCATGCTAGACCTCCGTATTAGCACTGTCAAGTACCTAAGCCAGTATTTGAACTTAGGTTGCTTTGACCGTAGTCAGGCCCTTATCCCTTTGTGACACTGGCAGAGGCTAAAAGCCATCTATTTATGCAGACTGATGTGCACTAGTAACATGAGCAGTACATCGTTGTGAAGCTGACTTTACTCTTACACTTGTGGATCCAGTTACTTCTGAAAAGAAAAAAAGGTTGAAGTTATGAAGAAATCTCATTTTTAGTACTGCAGCAGAAATCATTACGGTGAAGATCTTCTATTATGGTTAGTTAGCTTACACAGCTCTCCTTTTTCTGGCTAGTACTTGCCTTATTTATGGTGGAAAAAGTCATTATTTTCAGGAGGAGACGTGAGGTTTAAGGGAAGGCAGGAATTGAGAAATGTATATTGTTGGGCTGATGACAGTTATAAAGAAATGATATATGCAAACAGAAAAATGGTTTGTGTTGTTTTCTATTAGTGTGTGTGTGTGTGTGTGTGTTTGCCTATGTAAGCAATAATTTAATAAATGTGTTTAAAAACTCATTAGGTCTTTATAAGTTCTGTGAAATAATATTTACATCTTACATGTAGCACTGTGTGTTGCCTACATGTATGACTGTATGTGACCACCTTGTGAAGAGTGATCATATTGTAACAAGAATTGCTTAACTGTTATTGTATAGGTGCTTTTCTGTTTGTGACTATCAGCTGTCGGTCTTCCTCCTCCAGCTGTTGAGTCCATTAGTTGTCCTGTTGCAGAGACTTCTTGTAGGAACAAGAGTTGAAAAGAGGGAGCCTTCAGCCAGCTCCCTTTAGTTTGCATCCATTTATGGGATGCCTCATTGTAATGGCATGAGTGTCTGGCTCCATTGTCTCCAGACTAGAGTTGCCTGTATTAAAGGCAAACCTTGATTGTACTCTAGAATTACTTGGCTAACCCATCCCATGAATACACACCATCTTTGATCATGATGTAATAATAAAGAATGATTCTATGGATGGGCTCTTTGTGATTAACCACAAGAAAAGTGGGAGTAGTATCTACCTCTTTAACATCAGATAATGAGGCTGACAATTATATTAATAAAATAGGTGGCAATATGGAGGGAGGAGACTCATTAATATCGAAATAATTCCACACTTGCTTATATCCAAAAGTCACTATAACAAATGGGACTCGCTCAGTTATTAAAGGTCTGGGGGTAGTAGACTAGCATCAGGATTGTATGGACCCTGTCTTAGACACAAATTGGACTGTATAGAACCCTCTTTTATGTGACAGGAATGTAACTAAAAGGATTTAAAATAAAACTTGTACTGAAACAGGCAATGTAGTTATTAATTATTTAGTTATTACTGGCAAGGGGGATATTGGGACAACAAATATTTTGCTCTTTTATTGTTTCCCTTTTAAACTCTTATGTATAACTATGCATACAACTTATTATGCTTATGTAAGGTTTATACTGTCAAAATCTATTACACTTTTTTTCTTTTTTTTTGGAGCTTTTCTCCCTGGGCCTTTGCTGAAAATGGACTACTAGCCCAGTTGGACCTTCCTGTAACAAATATAAAATAAAAAATAAAATATAAATGAAGGTAACACTGAAGATGTTCTTCGTGTTTCACTGTTGCAGTTATCACATTTGGGATATATGCTTGCAGTAGCCCTCAGCCGGCCTGATTATCAAAGTCTTGGGTCCTGTGTCGGTTGCTGTCTCTTCTTCCGTGACGTCAGGTAGTCAGGGGTATAAAGCATGCAGCCACACCATTACATCAGTCTTTCTTGCCATCCGGTGCCAGAAGCAGTTCGCAAGTGCCGGTCGGCCGACTCCTGAAATTTTCGTTTTTGAGTTTCAGAACCAAAGTCTTCAACTAAAGCTAAGTACCCCGTTGGGGAAACTTTTTCTTGCTCTTTACCGATGTCAGTAAAAGTTAATAATTACATTTCTTGTGGAAATCAAATACCTCAAAGATTTTCATTCTTACTGTATTCCTTGCCTAGGCCCTGACCACGACGTACCTCGCTGTCGGTTTTCTGCTTTATTTAACCAACGCACTATCCGTCGTCAGTATATTTATAAATATTTCGGTTCTCGGTTCAATTATCCAGATATGTCTTCGGTAAGCCATCTGACTACCGACATTCCGAAAAAACGCAAAGATAAAGACAGAGACAGGCCGCCTAGGTCCAAAGCTGCCAACGACGTTTCTCCTAAGCCAGTCACCAGTTCGCCGATACTCAGTGAGGCGCTTTTGCAGCCCCTGATACCCACTACTTCAGATTCGCAGGCCTCTACTGAGACCCATTCGGAGTCCAGTATGCTGCGAGATGCGTCAACTGAGGAACCTGTGGATGTCTCTACCTTGGATGGGCCTGGAGCCGCTTTGCTGGCACTGCCTTCTGAGGGTGTATTCAGGCCTACTGACTTGCATATTAAACAGACGCCACCGTCTTCTTTAAGGTGTAAAACTCGAACCATGCCTAGAAAACCGACGGCCAGACCACATACTCAGGCCTCTATGCCTAAAAAACAAATGATAAGAATGGCTGAAGACCTTATTACTCTAATCAGGGAAAGCCAACCTTCCCCTTCTAAGAGACCTAGGACTGAATTTACTTATAATTCTTCTGACCAGGATTCTGAAATTTCAGTTTCTTCTGATGACCAGGATTTACCCTTATCTACCTATGAGGATTCTGATGCAGAGGACTCTATTCCCTCTGCTTCCCCTCCAGAGGATTTCTCTTTTGGTGAAACCTTGCATACTCTTAGGGAGCATTTCTGCTGGGAAGACCAGTATTTCTCTGATTCTTAAAAGAGGCTTGGGGATTTCTTACTCCTGCCTCAACACAGGCCTTTAGCTATCCCTCCTGTACTAGACATTGTTGATGATGTCTTTTCGGAATCTAATTTGGCCCCTGATTCTTTACATCCTGTTCCCAGAAAACCTGATAAATATTACAGGGTTCCTGACTCTCACAAGTTCCTTCTAAAAATCCTACTGTGGATCCTGAGACCATTTCACAGGGACCCAAGAGCATTAAGGCTACTACTGCCAAAAATCCTACCCCCTCTGATAGAGATTCCAGGGCGCTGGGTAGATGGAGTAAGAAGGTATACACTTCTGCAACCTTGGCCATTAGGGCCTTAAACTGTCAGTTTCACATGTTAAAGTATCAGCAACATATTATTGGATTGCTTAAACAGAAAATGATGTTGATTCCTGACTGTACTGAAAATAAAGATTTACAGGATTTAATGCATTCTGCTGAACAGGTTGGAAAACATACTTTGCAATGTGGTTTTGATTCATTAGAGGCATCTTGCAGGGCTGCTGTCACTGGGTCTGTACTTAGAAGGCATGCTTGGCTTAAGGAGCAATATTTTCCAGATCATGTTAAAGCTAAATTGTTGGATGCTCCCTTAATTCAGGACCGCCTGTTTGGCAACAAAGCAGAAGTTCTTAAAAAGATGGAGGAAAAAGCTAAATCTATGCAAACTGTTAAGGATTTCCTACAAGTACAGCCTCCAAGATTTAGTAGGCATTGGCCCTCTAAGAATTGGTCCTTTCCTGCCTCTTCCAGGCCTTCTCAGTCCAAACCCAGAACCAGCAGAGCCCCCAGGTTTCAGTCCCAGGGTACACACAGGACTATGCAGTGGGGGGCTTCCGCTTCCAAATCAGGGAGTACTAAGGCTCCCCCCTACGGTAAACTGTTTCAATGACTTAACTTTAAAATTTCCGAACACTTATCAACTGACTGCTCCTTTAGGGGTAAAGATTGCTCTGCAGGCCAAAAACTGGGAACTCATTACCCAGGACAAATAGGTTTTAAATATAGTTTCCCAAGGATACAGATTTCACTTCCACATGTTACCAACCCCAAACGGTTGGCCAGATCTACCCCCAAATCAGTGGGCAGAGGCTCAAAAGCTAATACTCTCTCTCTTAAGCGTAAAAGCTATTCAAACTGTACCAGAAGAGGAAAAGGGACAAGGTTTCTACTCAAGACTTTTCCTGGTACCCAGAAAAGGCAATTCATGGCATCCTATCCTGGACCTCTCCATCTTAAGCACTTTTTTGGTGATTCCAAAATTCAAGATGCTAACTCTTCACCAGTTGCTTCCTATGCTAGGCAGAGATGCCTGGTTGGTAACACTGGATTTAAAGGAAGCCTGCATGCACATCCCAGTCAGGGAATCTTGCAGAAGATACCTACGCTTCAAAGCAGGCTACATGCACTATCAGTTCTCTGAACTGCCCTTTGGCTTATCTACTGTGCCCAGGGTATTCACAAAGTGCCTAGCTCCAGTCATTGCATTTTGCAGGCAAAGAAAAATTCAAATATACCCTTACCTGGACGATTGTCTAATTCAGGCAGAAAGCCAAGACATACTTTTGAATCATCTGGCATTTGTACAGAAGGTGCCAACTTGTCTGGGGTACACCATAAACGAAAAGAAATCACATCTGGTACCCTGTCAACAAATTATATTTCTGGGAGCAAGCTTGAACACAACTTCCCAGATGGCTTTCCTCACACCAGAGAAACAAATTAATTTGACAACTTACTTCAAACTAATGGCCACAAAGACCCTGCTATCTGCAAGGCAAATACTACAAGCCTTGGGGTTCATGGCCTCCTGCATTCTACTAATTCCATATGCAAGACTGCATATGAGGAAACTACAATTGTATGTAAAAAGCCTGTGGTGTCAACATTCTCAGGATGTAAAAGCAATGATTCCTATCATACCCTGCCTACGGTTAGAATTCCTTTGGTGGGCAGAGACATGCCACCCAAACAAGGGACTACCATTCACTCTACCCCCTGCAGCCCAAACCATAACAACAGGCACATAATTGGGGGCTCACCTAGCAAGAAAGTGCATTCAGGGCAAATGGAGCCCAAGTCAAATGCACCTGCATATCAATAAAAAAGAAATGTTAGCAGTACAGAACGCGCTGACAGCCTTCAAGGACCACATTCTTCCAGGAGAATTAATGGTAAAGACGGACAACACCACTGTTATGTGGTACATAAACAAGCAGGGGGGTACCCACTCCTACCCCCTCTACAGACTAGCCATGGCTCTGTGGAACACAGCCTTGAGCTACCAAGTGCATCTACAGGCTCAATTCCTGCCAGGAAAACTAAATACACTGACAGACGAACTAAGCAGAAATCTCATGGACCCACACGAGTGGAAACTGGAACCAAAGACTTTCAACATGTTGATAAACAAATGGAGGAGCCCAGATATAGACCTGTTTGCCTGTCCCCAGAACTATCAATTTGACAAATTCTGCACAAGGACTCCCCACCAACTAGCTTGGAAAGTGGATGCTCTGTCCTTCAGCTGGAAAAATCTATCAGTTTATGCCTTTCCCCCTGTGCCTCTCCTCTCCAAAGTACTACTAAAGATCAAACAAGACAAACCAAGGATGATACTGATTGCACCAGACTGGCCACGCCAACACTGGTACCCCCTCTTGCGCAATGTGTCACTGCTAGCTCCATGGTACCTGCCTCAGACCCCTACCCTGCTTTCTCAGCAGGACAACCAGATTCTGCACCCTCAGCTTCAAACCCTGAACCTGGAAGCCTGGCTAATTATCTAATTTCTCCGTTCCCATCCCTCAGTAAACAAGTGTTGGATGTCATTTTGGAGGCAAGGAGGCCTAGTACTAGAAAATCTTATGCTGAAAAATGGAAAAGATTCTGTGCCTGGAGCCAAACTCAAGAGATGCCCAAAGCAGCGGCCAGCCTACCTCAGATTCTCCAATACTTAACTGAGATGCTTCACAAGGGCCTTTCTTTTTCCTCAATCAAAATTCACTCCTCAGCCATTTCAGTTCATTACAACACAGAACCACCTCTCTTCTCTCATCCACTGCTCAAGCAGTTTCTCAGAGGGGCCAACAACTTAAGACCACCCAGGAGAGCCCCAACTCCAGCCTGGGACCTTAACCTTGTATTGGAAAAACTCACTCTTCCTCCTTTTGAGCCGGCTGCAAGTGCAGAGTTGAAATTCCTTTCTTAGAAAACAGCCTTCCTTTTAGCAATCACTTCAGCAAGAAGGTATCTGAATTACAGGCCCTTGTGGCAGTGGAGCCTTTCATCATATTTCATGTGGACAGGGTGTCCCTCAGGACCAATCCCTCCTTCATGCCCAAGGTAGTATCCAGTGTGGCTCTTAATCAGTCCATTCATTTGCCAACCTTCTTTTCTAATCCACAGAACAAAGGGGAATGGATACTGCACTCCTTAGATGTGCACAGACAACTGAGATTTTACTTGGACAGGACTAAACCTCAAAGGAAATATAAACAACCGCTGGTGGCATTTGCTGCAGAGGCAGAGGGGAAGGCTATTTCAAAGCAAACCATTTCTAAATGGATAGGCCATTGCATTAATTTCTGCTGTAAGCACCATGGAAAACCTATCCCGCAGGGGATTAGACCCCATTCAACCAGGGCTGCATCTACCTCCACAGCCTTTCTCAAAGGTGTCCCTACCAGGGACATCCTAGAAGCTGCTACCTGGAGTTCTGTATATACTTTCACCAAGCATTACCATTTGCCTATTTTCTCTAAATCCAGAGCTGGCTTTGCCACTGCAGTCTTGCAGGGCCTTATAGCTGGTCCTAAGGCTATCTTAATTTCCCTTTCCCATCCTTAACTTTGGGAATCTACCCAAATGTGATGACTGCAACAGTGAAACACGAAGAACATAGTACAGTTGTGTACACTTGCCATAGATGTAGATGTTCGAGTATATTCACTGTTGCAGTCCTGGTTACCCTCCCTCCAGCCCCCTGACTTCTTTTGGCTATACCTCTACTCTCCTTTACTATGCTTAAAAGCTTTTTGGTGTATTTGCTTTTTTGTTGGAGGTATACCATTGTGTGTGTGTGTATATATATATATATATATATATATATATATATATATATATATATATATATTTAATTGCTTCCCATTAGGGGGGTACCTGACATCTGCATCTGGGACAAGAAAAACTGATGTAATGGTGTTGGCTGCACGCTTTATAACCCTGACTACCTGACATCACGGAAGATGAGACAGCAACCGAAGCAGGACCCAAGACTTTGATAATCCGGCCGACTGAGGGCTACTGCAAGCAGATAACCCAAATGTGATGACTGCAACAGTGAATACACTCAAACATCTACATTTATGATAAGTGTACACAGCTGTACTTTTTATTCTTGTGTGATTCTTTTTAATGCCTGTAGAAAAGGAGTTTCCAAATTGGATAAGGCTTCTCATACTGTTTCTGTTGCACCTGGGTTAAAACTACTTGATACACTCAATATGATAGCAAAATTAAGCTAGTCAGGCTAAAGTACGGCTTGTATGTACCACATGTTGGATTTAATGATTTGTGAAAGAATACCTGTTGGATGTAATAGAAGCTTTGTAAGCAAAGGGAGTACAGTCTATGATGAATGAGATCATTCCTTCACCCTCTTTGATTGACTGCATATGTACAAAAGCTCATGTTTAAAAACTGGCTAAGGCAGTGTACGATATTCACTTAATTAAATATTGGGAAGAATAATGTTCTGATCAGAGGCTGTTTTTATGGGATAACACTCATCATAATGAGTGTGGATCAAGTTTTATGGCCAGTAAAATTACTTCACAGTTGGAAATTTTTCTGGAAAAAAAAAAAAAAACAGCATGAAGTACAAGGCAATTTGTGTAAAACTTAGTGAACCTGTTAACTGTTTCCTTTGTAACACTAGAAGCCTGGGAAATAAATTTGAAGAACTGTCAGTATTAATTGCTAAGTATGCGTACAAAATCATTGCTCTCACTGAGTTCTAGAATTCTTCCTGTTATTTGTTAAGGGACCTTAAGATGAATGCATACGTGAAAATCTTAGGGGAGGTGGTATTGTACATAAATTCACAACATTATGTCTCATCAAGTCGAATCATTGTGGAACTCGTAAATGGTGAGATTGGGAACCTCCAGTCGCTGGACCCCACACAGTTTGGCTTCGTCAAGGGCAGATCATGCCTCCTGAACCTGGTGAATTTCTTTGAGACAGTTACTCAGGCTATAGATAAGGGAAAGGAGGTACACACGGCTTACCTTGACCTTGCTAAAGCATTTGACACCATTCCCCATTCAGGTATTATTGATAAGCTCACCAGCCTGGGCATAACCCCTTACGTCACAAGATGGATCACAAACTGACTCTCAGACAGATCCCATAAAGTAAGAGTAGCGGGATCTATGTCCGAATCCAGACCAGTAATGAGTGGTGTGCCACAGGGCTCTGTCCTGGGGCCCCTCCTGTTTGGCATATACTTCTCAGAAGTACAGGCAAGCATGGAAGGGCTGTGGCTGACTAAGTTTGCGGATGACTGCAAACTGGGTGCTATAATAGAGTCTCCGGCTGACATGGAGATCCTCCAGAAGGGCCTAAATGAGACTGATGCATGGTGTCAAAGCCATGGTCTCAAGCTAAATGCAAAAAAATGCGTAGTAATCCCTTTGGAAAAAACAGAGTACCCGCAAACTACAACATAGGAGGTAATCCCCTGAAATCTGAAGAAGAAATAAGGGATCTAGGGACCCAAGTAGATAGTCAGCTTTCCTTTGATAACCATGTTGCCAAAGTGGTTAGAAAATCCTTTTGTGTGACCCATCTGATCACGAAAGGGTTTGAATCAAGATCTAAGGATGTAATGGTGCCCCTCTACTCTTCCCTCATCAGACCCATTATTGAGTATAATGCACCAATTGGAATGTACCTGGCTAGACATCTCCAGCAGCTGTAGAGACCACAGAGGTACCTAACCAAGAGGATTACTGGCCTCAAACAGTTGCCCTATGCAGCACGATTGAAAAAGCTAAGACTGTTCTCTGTTGCATACCGCTTTCTCAAAGGCGATCTCTGTCTAACGTACAGAGCCATGTCCAACCCAGAATTGTTGAACATGCTCCATCTTAGCAAAACCAAATCTACTCGAGCTACACGCTCTAGGGATATAAACCTCAACACAACAATGAATAGAACATGCTGGAGGGATAGATTCCTTCAGAGACTTCCCATACTATGGAACAGGGTCCCGATCTACATAAGACAGAGCCCCTCACTATCACTCTTCAAGAGGAACCTTGATGAGTGGATGGGTAACAGAAAGTTCACACCGGGGATCACACCAACAGCACTACTAGATAGGGGCCAAGGGTACTATCTGCTAGTACAAGGGTCTAGGGAACTACTAAAGGGGCGGTGAATACCGCACAATGTGGCTGGACTAATATATGCCTTCGGGCAAATAGCCCAGTACCAACCTATGAACCTATAAGTCTGAGTAGTATGTAAGAACCTTTATGTAGTTCTTACATACAGCTTCCTAAGTATGGACACTAGTTCCCATTGGCACTATCGAAATCATCTGGATAACTGTCTGGATGAAAAGGATGAAATATTACTTATTGGGGATATTAACTACCCTAGAATTGATTGGAATATACTAAGTGGCATCTCATATATTGACAAGGCATTTATTAACATTTTGTATTTTCATGGGCTGACTTAACCAGTTAGGTTTAATACTAGAGGAAACAGAAATAGCACAATGGGTGTAGCTTCTTTAATGTTACTTTCTCTGCTGGGTACATCTGACCACTGTTCTTTATCTTTTGTATTAGAAATATCAACCCGTTTCATATTGCAGTCACTGAAATATCAGTGTGTTAAAGGCGCCTTTCCAAAATGTAGCCAGTTGCTATGGATATCAAGTTATTGAATATCTGCAGGCTTGCGTTTAATCCTCAGTGAGAGGAAAAAAATGAGAGGTCATCATTTCCTTATTGGTGGAATAAGTCCTTAATAAAACAATTTAAGAAAAAAAGAGAACTTATAAAACATTTAGGAAATTTCCAACTGACAGCAATAGGACGATACTTAACAAGAATAGTAGGATCTTAAAAAATAAAATTAAGGATGTCAAGTCTAAAATTGCAAGAACAAGAAAGAATTTTATAAATATGTAAATAACTCAGGCAAGAAAGACAGTTCAATATTTACACTATTAATTAATAACTAAACCACTAGACATGTTAGTAGGATAGCTAATGAATTTAATCATTTTTACACTAACATTGGCTTGACTACCATTGGTGATTGACAATGCAATTTAGTGGCAGGTTGTTGGCCAAATATGTCTGAATCAGTCATACTTGCTGCTTTATCAAGGTTAAAAGATATGACTTCCATGGGCTCAGACCTGATTCCAGCCAATCTGTTACTTATTATGAAGAGTGTTCTTATATCTAGATTAACTTTAATATTTAATACAATATTGGCAAAGATTAAAGTCCCCAAATCGGGGAAACTGTCATGTGTACCTCCTATTCATAAGAAAGGAAAGAGAAGATTTGCAAAACTACAGACTAATAAGTTTAACTTCACTGTTTGAAAAGTATTTTGAGATGCTTGTTGGACCTGATGACTAATTCCAAGAATAGTGTAGATTTGCTAGATATTTATCAGCATGGTTTAACTAAAGGAAGATCAACACTGAGCAACTCAGTTAATTTTTATGACTATATAACAGAAGCTCTTGATCTCAGGTTGTCTCTTGATGCAGTTTTTTGAGGGGCTTATTCAAGGCTTTTGATAGCCTGCTACATATGGTTATTATGAAGCGTTTAAGTGATTATAAAATAAAGTTACATTAGAAGGTGGATTGGAAATTGATTGCTCGGTAGAAAACAAAGTGTTAAGATTCAGAGTGTTCACTCTAACTATCTAGGTGTAAAGGCTGACATTCCTGTGGGATCTGCGTTAGGCCCTGATTTCTTTAATTGGGTGTTGTCTTTTCTTAAGAACAAAAAACACTACATATCAAAGTACACCGATGATTGTAAAATTGGATTTAGACTACAAAAGCTTTCTGACGTAAACTTAGAGACTGGGAAAAGGACATAGGATTATCATTTAGTATAGACAAGTGCAAAGTTAATGTATTTTTCAAATAAAATTATTAAGCAACCACTTTACTTGATGGCTTCTCAACTGGAGTAAGTAAAAGAATATAAAGATTTAGGAATGCTTACTTCAGATTTTTATTTTAAATCTCATTATGAGCTCATAGTAGCCAGAGCTACTAAACATATGAGCTATTTGTTAAGAAAACTATTAACAAAGGATGAAAGTGTATTAACACTAGTATTCAAAACTTAAATCAGACCTCTCCTGGAATATAATGATTCCTTCTGTGTGTATACAAGACGACAGCTGAGAAGGCTGGAGAGAGTTCAGAAGAAAATTTACAAAAACAATTACAAAGCTGAAGAACGTGGGTTATGGATCAAGATGTGAGACATTAAAATTATTTACTGTCTGTTATAGGTATATTTGGGCTAAATTAATCTTAACATATTTATTTATTTATTTTATTTTACATTTGTTGACCGGGCTAGTCCAACGGGATATATGTCCATTTTCAGTGGAGGCCCGGGGAGAAAAGCTCCAACAAACAAAATAAACACACTATCATATATAATATGAGACATTTAGAAATACAGTTGAATGTGCAGATAATTATCCTATACATTGCATTTTGTTACATTTCTGTAAGCAGAATCATGATACATTTCAGCTATGGTTAGCCATGCAAATATTTTGCTAACAATATAGTATAAGAGAATACTATTGTTTTATTTGACTTAAAAAAGTAACTAGGTTATACACTCTTAGAAGTTAACAGACAAGTAACTAGTTTGTACAGTAATGGCAATAATGCCTTGAGAAATTAGGGGTAGTTAGTCTGGGTAAGAACAAGGGCATAACCATTGTGATTTAAGGTATGGCTTCAGTTTGGTTTTAAATAATGCTATAGAGGTAATGGTGGATAGGTCGTTTGGGAGGGAGTTCCAGATTTTTCCAACTGTGTTGGCAAACAAGGAGTCACCTGCCAAGTTGTTAGCTTTGCCTATTTGTACAAGTGGTTTATTTGCTGAGCATAGGGTCTTGAGGTTGTTATAGGGGGTGAATAAGTTAGTAATCTGACTACCGCAATTCACAACAAATGCAAAGAAAAAGAAAAGGACAAGTATCCGAGGTCCAAAACTGTCGACGAGGCTTCTTCTAAGCCAGTCGCCGGTTCTCAGCGAGGCACCTTCGCAGCCCCTGACGCCCTCTACATTAGAGCCGCAGGCCGCTACCGACTCCCACGTGGAGCCAACTAGGCCACTGGAAACTCAAGGTATTGGAACCTCTGAAACTATTCCCTCAGATGGGTCTGGAGCCACTGAGCAGGCATTGGCTTCTGAGGGTGTTTTCAGGCCTACACAATTACATGTAAAAACGACTTCAGCTTCAAAGGCAAAGACTAAAGCACCTTTAAAGACAAATAAACAAGTACAACAGACCCATGGACAGGCCTCCATGCCTAAAAAACAGATGCTCAAAATGGCCGAAGACCTAATTACTTTGATCAGGGGTTCCCATCCCCCTCCTGATAAGAGGCCTAGGCAAGAGACAGAATATGAATCTTCAGATCAGGTTTCCATTTCATCTGATTCCTCTTCTGATCAAGAATACTCTCTTCCTCCTTATCAGGGTTCTGATGCTGAAGAATCTATCCCTTCAGCCTCTCCTCCTGAGGATTTTACTCACGACTGTTCTTGGTGCAGAGAAAGGACAAAGCCTGGAGACCAATACTGGACCTATCTATTCTAAACACATATCTGGATATTCCAAAATTCAAAATGTTGACTCTGCAGCAGCTTCTGTCCATGCTGGGCAAGAAGGCTTGGCTTGTGACTTTAAACCTAAAAGAGGCATACCTGCATGTCTCAATCAGACAGTCATGCAGAAGATACCTCAGATTCATAGCTGGCTCAATGCACTACCAATTCTCTGCACTGCCCTTTGGCTTATCTACTGCACCCAGGATCTTCACAAAATGCCTGGCTCCAGTAATTGCATTCTGCAGACAAAGAGGAATACAAATATATCCTTACTTGGACAACTGCCTCATTCAAGCAGAGAACAAAGACATTCTACTATAGCATCTGGCGTTTGTAAAAAGATTACTAACATGCCTAGGGTACACAGTAAACGAAAATAAATCAAAACTAGTACCCTTTCAAGAGATAATATTCCTGGGTGCAAGCTTAAATACAACTGCCTAGATGGCGTATCTCACGCCAGACAAACAAAGGCAACTGGCTACTTATTTCAAACTGTTGGCAACAAAGGCCCAGTTATCTGCAAGAAAAATTCTGCAGGCCTTGAGCTTCATGGCATCCTGCATTCTGCTAATTCCATATGCAAGACTGCATATGAGGAAACTTCAATGGTATCTAAAAAGTGTTTGGACTCAACATTGCCACAGCCTGGAAACAATAATTACCCTCACTCCCTGCCTGCAACAGGAGTTTCGATGGTGGGCAAAGGCCTGTCACCACAACAAGGGACAGCCATTCACTTTACCCACAGCCAGGCAGACATTAACAACAGATGCATCAGATTATGCCTGGTGGGGCCTACATGGCAGGAAGATGTTTTCAGAGCACATGGTCCGCAAGCCAAATGCATCTACATATCAATCAAAAAGAGATGCTAGCTGTTCAGAATGCCCTGACAGCCTTCAAGGATCAGCTTCATCCGGGACAACTACTGATAAAGACGGACAATACCACAGTCATGTGGTACATAAACAAGCAGGGAGACACTCATTCCTATCCCCTTTGCAGACTAGCCATGACTTTGTGGGACACAGCATTTACTTACCAAGTACATCTGCAGGCACAGTTCCTGCCAGGAAAGATAAATACTCTGGCAGACGAACTAAGCAGAAACCTCTTGGATCCCCACAAGTGGAAATTGGATCCGCAAGTCTTCAGCATGATAATAAGGAAATGGGGATGCCCGGACATAGATCTATTTGCCTCCCCTCACAACTGCCAACTACAGAGATTCTGCACAAGGACTTATCACAAGCAAGCATGGAAAGTGGATGCTCTATCTTTCAGCTATAAAAACTTTACAGTATATGCCTTTCCTCCACTGCCCCTCCTCCCCAAGGTACTCCTAAAGGTCAGACAAGAGAAGCCAAAAATGATATGGATTGCCCCAGACTGGCCCCGCCAGCACTGGTACCCAATCCTAAGGAACCTGACTCAATACTCAGCCTGGACATTACCTCAAATTCCTCACTTACTGTCCCAACAAAACAATCAGATCCTGCACAGCCAACTCAAGACCTTAAGTCTGGTAGCATGGCGGATAATGTAGTCATTCAAAACACCCCTCTTTCTAAAGCGGTGATGGATGTTATTTTGGAGGGCAGGAGGCCTAGTACCAGAAAATCTTATGATGAAAAATGGAAGAGATTCTGTGCTTGGAACCAGGCACAAGAGATTGACACGATTGTACCAAATATTTCTCAGATTTTGCAATACTTAACTGAGATGCTGGACAAAGGCCTATTCTTTTCATCAATTAAGATTCATGCCTCTGCCATTTCAGCTCATTACAATACAGAGCCACCTATTTTTTCCTCATCCTTTACTAAGGCAGTACCTTAGAGGAGCCAAAACTTAAGGCCTCCAAGGAGATCACCAATACCTGCATAGGACCTCAATTATGTCTTGGAAAAACTCACCCTGCCTCCATTTGAGCCAGCCAATACAGCTGATGTAAAATTTTTATCTTGGAAAACAGCACTGCTCCTAGCAATAACCTCTGCAAGACGAGTCTCAGAGCTTCAGGCACTCATGGCTGTGGAACCTTTTATCATTTTCCATACAGATAGGGTTTCTCTGAGGACAAACCCGACATGTATGCCTAAGGTAGTGTCCAGTGTGGCCCTTAACCAAACTATTCACTTGCCTACCTTTTATCCTAACCCACAGAATAAGGGTGAGAGACTTCTGCATTCTTTGGGCATACACCAGACAGCTGCGCTTCTACTTGGACAGAACCAAAACTTTCAGAAAGACTGAGCAATTACTACTGGTATATGCTGCAGGATCACAAGGAAAGACTATCTCAAAGCAGACAATTTCAAAGTGGATAGGCCACTGCATTCGTTTCTGTTATTCACAACATGGCAAACCAGTGCCTAAGGCCATTAGGCCACATTCAACCAGAGCAGCAGCCACTTCAGCAGCCTTCCTCAGAGGAGTACCAACCAAAGACATTTTAGAGGCTACAACCTGGAGTTCAGTGCACACTTTTGCAAAGCGCTATCACTTACCACTCTACTCTAAATCCAGGGCAGGCTTTGCCACTGCAGTTCTGCAGGGCCTGATAGCCACTCTTAATCCTATTTAGCTCCAGCCTCCCAACCTTAGCTTTGAGATTCAACCCAGTTGTAATGACTGCAACAGTGAAACACGGTGAACATAGTACAGTTGTGTACCTACCATAAATGTAGATGTTCGAGTGTATTCACTGTTGCAGTCCAGGTTACCCACCCACCATCCCCCTTATCTTTGCTGGAACTTATCTGTACTTCTCTATTCTATACAACTTATGTGGTGTATTTGCTTGTAGATGAAGGAATAATTTACTTTGGGGCACGCATGCTTTATTTACATATTTTTAGCCTACCCTTTTGGGGGCACCTGACATCTGGGGCAAGAAAAACTGAAAAAGATGGTGTCGGCTGCATCTTTTATACCCCTGGCGCACTGACGTCAGGGAGGAGGTGACAGCAACCGACGCCGGACCTAGACTTTGGAATTCAGGCCGACTGCGGGTACCCCGCCAGCAGGATAACCCAATTGTAATGACTGCAACAGTGAATACACTCAGACATCTACATTTATGGTAGGTACACAACTGTACTTTTTCTATTAGGTGGTTTAACAGCTGTTTATGAATGCATTTCTCCATGATCTTAGCCAGTGGAGATAAAATGGCTGTAGGTCTATAATTTGATAATTCATTCGAGTTGCCTCCCTTATGCAAGGGGATAATGTGAGAGATTTTCCAGATTGATGGGTTAGTTCCTTCTGTAATAGTTCTGTTTATCAGGATGGATACTGGGAAAGCTATGCCTTTTGCAGCCTTTTGCAGGTATTCTGCAGGTAATAGATCTGCAGAGAGGGTGGTAGGTTTAATCTTATGTAAGAGTGTACAGATAAGGGATGTAGGAACAGGTTGAAAGTGAAATGAAGGGGGTGCATTGGTGATGGAGATGCTTGATGATGATGTATCGGGATAGCTGATTAGCAAGAGATTGAATAATATCTGTATAGAAAGTGTTAAAGGTATTGGCTATTTGAGTAGGGTTATTGTGATCCGAGCCTAAAGGGATAGGTGTGACTGAATGCTCGAGGTGTAAGAGTTTATTAATGCCAGACCAAAATCTTTGTGGCTTATTTTGGTTTGTTTGTTGGAGCTTAAAGTAAAAATTATTTTTTTCTAACAATGTGGCCTTTTTTGTTTAATTTCTAAGCTGTCTAAATTTTAATTGATCAACAGGGTTTTTAGTTGAACGCCAATTTGCCCATAATTTGTTTCTAAGAAGGGTTTTTTGTTTGGTAGTTTTTGAGAGCCACGGGGCTGGTTTAGTCTTTACTCTACTTGAACGTGTCGGGGCGTGGTAGTCTAAAATAGTTAAGAATTTTGAATTGAAATATTGTACTGCTTCATCTAGAGGTAGGTTTTTTAGGGGTGACCAATCACATGCCAAGAGTTCATTTTGAAAGCTATCAGTGTTAAAATTATTTTTGGTCCTTATTGTCTTGTAGGTTGTTGTGTTTGGAATATAACTTTTATATCTGATTATAAAGGTCAGTGAATGGTCACTTACATCTTCGGGGAGAGTTCCTGCTTTGTAAGTTTGGTGGTGACTGTTTATAAGAATCCAATATAAGGTGCTTTCCTTACCATTAAGTTTATTGGTCCTAGTAGGGGATGTAATGGTTTGGGTAAAACCATATAGGTTAATATGAGTAGGTGGTTGTTCTGAGGAACAGCTCTTCCAATTAATATTGAAGTCACCAAGCACTATGGTGTCCCGTGGATATCCTCTAGGGTACTGGAGGTATTACCTGGGGGAAGATAAACCCAGATTATGTAGATGGATTTATGTTTATTAAGTTGTAATTTGGAAGTAAGGATGTCAGCCTTATTTATATGTTTATGATCCAGATCTGCAAATCATGTTCAATTTAGATATTAATACTTGCATTAAAGTGCAGAAACATAACAATATGCATTTTATAATGAAAATGGGCAATTCTGCTATGAGGTCTCAGTATATTTCAGTTAGAATTACAAAACCGTGGAATCTGGAATGACATCCCATTTAATGTTAAACAATCTAAGAGCTTGGAAACTTTTAATAAAAATTTAGATACATGGGCTGGTAGAAAGGCCCATATAACATATTTGGAGGAATCAGCATTTCTTGATGGCCAATTGGCTGAAATGCTGTTTTTGAACTTATGAACTTATGAAAAAAATGCATTTGGTTTTGCATTTATCTGTAACCACATGTTCTGGTAGCTAACATGCATATTCATTTCCATGAGTGTTTATGGTGCCTTCCATATTTTGTGTTCTGTTCATCACATATTTTAGTGAAGACTAACCTAAGTACGAGCCAGTAACATTGAGAGCATATCTCAGACCTATCACACTTAATGTCATACATCTCCACCTTCCTCTTTGAAAGGTGCATACATTTTAGTAGGTAAGAGTGTCTTCCCTCCCTCACTCATGGGTGGTCGAACCAGCATCAACTGTTCACTCCCACTCTCCCTGGCTAGATCCCTCATCACTCAGGCTGTTACTCAAACCCGGGCCTTCTTGGTTTTAGTTAGGTCTTTATCCCTGCATGCACTTAAGGTAGCACAAAATTGTTTACTATTTGAATGATGTCTGTCACAATGAGACTCTTGGGATCATGACTTGAGAAGTATTGATTGTTATACAGTTCCAGGGCCTTAGAATATTTTGTCTGTGTATTTTGGACTGCTTTACAGCATTTGAAGTCTAGAAACTTTTTACAAGTACCAATTTTTATGGTGCTGGAAGTCCTTCCTTTCTTACCCCGCGTCTTCACAACTTTTTGATTGATATGCTTGGTTCTGTAACCAGTGTCCAGTAAAAAGTTCAGATGTTCTTCGTGTTTCACTGTTGCAGTCATTACATTTGGGTTATCTGCTTACAGGTAGCCCACAGTCGGCCTGATTAGCAAAGTCTTGGGTCCTGCGTCGGTTGCTGTCCCTTCTTCTATGATGTCAAGTCGTCAGGGGTATAAAACATGCAGCCGACGCCATTACACCAATCTTTCTTGCTGTGCGGTGCCCGAAGCAGAAGCAGTTCGCAAGTGCCGGTTGGCCGACTCCTGAAATTTTCGTTTTCGAGTTTCAGAGCCGAAGTCTTTAACTAAAGCTAAGTATCCCATTGGGGAAACTTTTTCTTGCTCCTTACCGATGTCAGTAAAAGTTAATAATTGCATTACTTGTGGAAAGCAAATACCTCGTAAAGATTTTCATTCGTACTGTATTCCTTGCCTAGGCCCTGACCACGACTTACCTTGCTGTCGGTTTTGTGCTTTATTTAATCAGCGCACTATCCGTCGTCGGTATATTTTCGCCTCTAAATAGTTCGGTTCCCGGTTTAATTTTCCAGAAATGTTGTCTGTTAGCCATCCGACTACCGGGATTCTGAAAAAACACAAAGATAAAGACAGAGACAGGCCGCCAAGGTCCAAAACTGCCGACGACGCTTCTCTTAAGCCAGTCGCCAGTTCGCTGGTACTCAGTGGGGCGCTTTCGCAGCCCCTGATACCCGCTACCTCTGATTCGCAGGCCTCTACTGAGACCCATTCGGAGTCTGGTATGCCGCGAAATGCTTCAACTATGGAACCCACAGATGTCTCTACCTTGGATGGGTCCGGAGCCACTGTGCAGGCACTGGCTTCTAAGGGTGTATTCAGGCCTGCGGACTTGCATATTAAACTGACACCTTCTTCTTTACGTAGGCCTAAATCCCGATCTATGCCTAACAAACCGACGCCCAGGCCACATGCTCAGGCCTCTATGCCTAAAAAACAAATTATAAGAATGGCTGAAGATCTAATAACTAATCAGGGGTAGCCACCCCCCCCCCCCTTCTAAGAGGCCTAGGACTGACGTTGATTATGAATCTTCTGATCAGGATTCTGTTTTTTCTGATTCTTCTGATGATCTGGATTTGCCCTTATCTACTTATGAAGATTCTGATGCAGAGGACTCCATTCCCTCTGCTTCCCCTCCTGAGGATTTTTCTTTTGGGGAACCTTACATATTCTAAGGCAGCATTTCCACTAGGAAAGCCAGGATTTTTCTGATTCAAAAAAGAGGCTCAGGGATTTCCTTCCCCTACCTCAACATAGGCCTTTAGCTATTCCTCCTATACTAGACATTGTTGATGATGCTTTTTCGGAATCTAGTTCAGCTCCTGATTTCCTGCCTCCTGCTCCCAGAAAACCTGATGGATACTGCAGGGTCCCTGAGTCCCACAAGTTCCTTTTTAAAAATTCTATTGCAGATCCAGAGACTATTTCACAGGGGCCCAAGGACATTAAGGCTTCTACTGCTAAAAATCCTACTCCTTCTGATAGAGACTCCAGGGCGCTGGATAGATAGGGTAAGAAGGTTTACACTTCTGCAACCTTGGCCATTAGGGCTTTAAACTGCCAGTTTCTTATGTTAAAGTATCAGCAACATGTTATTGGACAGCTTAAACAGAAAATGATGTTGATTCCTGACTGTGTGGAAAATAAAGAATTAGAGGATTTAATGCATTCTTCTGAACAAGTTGGAAAACATACTGTGCAATGTGGTTTTGATTCATTAGAGGCCTATTGCAGGGCTGCTGTTACTGGGTCTGTGCTCAGAAGGCATGCTTGGCTCAAGGAGCAATCTTTGCCTGATCATGTAAAAGCTAAATTGTTGGATGCTCCTTTAAATCAGGACCGCCTGTTTGGCAACAAGGCTGAAGAAGTTCTAAAAAAATATGGAAGATAAAGCTAAATCTATGCAAACTGTTAAAGATTTTTTACAAGTTCAGCCTCTTAGATTTAGTAGGCACTGTGCCTGTAAGAATTGGTCCTTTCCAGCCCCTTCCAGGTCTTCTCAAGCCAAACCCAGACACAGCAAACCCCCCAGGTTTCAGTCCCAGGGGACACACAGAACTAAGCAGTGGGGGGCCTCCACTTCCAAATCTGGGAATAATAAGACTCCTCCCTATGGTAAACTGTCTCAATGACTTCCTTTTAAAATTTCCAAGCACTTATCAACTGACTGCCCTTTTTGGGGGAAAGATTGCTCTTCATGCAAAGAACTGGTAACTCATTACCCAGGACAAATGGGTTTTAAATATAGTGTCCCAGGGATACAGATTTCACTTCCACACGTTGCCAACACCAAGCGGGTGGCCAGACCTACCCCCAAATCAGTGGGCAGAGGCCCAAAAAGAAGTACTTTCTCTCTTAAGCATGGGGGCTATTCAGCTGGTACCAGAAGAGGAAAAGGGACAAGGATGTTCATCGTGTTACCCTGCTGCAGTCATCACACTTGGGTTATCCTGCCGTCAGTTGGTCCTGCAGTCGGCCCGAATTCCAAAGTCTTGGTCCAGCGTCGGTTGCTGTCGCTTCTTCCCTGACGTCAGTGCGCCAGGGGTATGTAAGTGGCATCCGACGCCATTTTCTTCAGTCTTTCTTGCCGCGCAGTGCCCGAAGCAGAAGCAGTTCGCAAGTGCCGGTCGGCCGACACCTGAGATTTTCGAATCGAATTTCAGTCCGAAGTCTTCAAAGCTAAGTACCCTGTTGGGGAACCTTTTTTTGCCTCAGTCCGATGTCAGAAAAAGTTAACAATTGCATTTCTTGTGGGAAGCAAATACCTCATAAGGACTTTCATTCTTATTGTATACCTTGCCTAGGCCCAGACCACAAAGTCACTGGTTGTCGGTTTTGTGCTAGGTTCAATAAGCGAACTATAAAGCGACGCTTTAATTTCGCTCGACACTACTTCGGTCGGAAATTTAATTATACTATGCCGTCGGAGCAACCGACTACCGGCATGCATAAAAAACGCAAAGATAAGGACAGGCAACCTATATCCAAGCCAGACTCCGAGGCCTCGTCTGGGCCTGTCGCCGGTTCTCCGGTTTTCAATGAGGTGCCTACGCAGCCCCTGACGACCGCAGAATTGGAACCCCAGACCGCTTTGGATTCTATATCAGAGAGTACTAGGTCGACGCAGCCATTTTCTTTAGGCCCTACCGACAACATTGCAGAAGGAGAAGCCGGTGCTGTGGAAACACCTTCGGTTACAGAAGGTGTCTTTAGACCGACTACTCTCACCATAAAATCTTACGCTAAGCTTAAGACTCCTTTAAAAGACTGTACATCAGTCTCCAGTTCAAGGCCCCATGCCTAAGAAACAGATGCTTAAGATGGCTGAAGATTTGATTAATCTGATCAGGGGCTCCCAACCCCCCCAAGACAAAAGGCCAAGACAAGAGGAGAATTATGCTTCCTCTGATCAAGTTTCTATTTCCTCAGACTCCTCTGAAGAACAGGATTACTCTTTTCCCCCTTATGAAGATTCTGATGCTGAAGACTCCATTCCCTCAGCATCTCCCCCTGAAGACTATTCCTTTGGGGAAACCTTACATACCATGAGGGAACATTTCCACTGGGAAGGTCAGGACTACTCCGACTCAAAGAAAAGGCTCTGAGAGTTTCTTTTACTTCCCCAACACAGACCACTTGCTATCCCTCCAGTTTTAGACATTGTGGATGATGTTTACTTAGAATCTAGTCTAAATCCAGATTCTCTGCCTCCTGCTCCAGCCAAACCAGTATAGAGTGCCTGACTCACACAAATTCCTTTACAAAAGCCCTGTTGCTGACCCAGAAACAATCTCCCAGGGTCCCAAAGGGGCTAAGGCTTCTGTGGCTAAAAATCCTGTGCCCTCTGACAGGGACTCTAGAGCACTAGATAGGTGGGGGAAGAAGGTTTACACCTCAGCTACTCTAGCTATGAGAGCATTAAATTGTCAATTTCACATGCTGAAATATCAGCAATTCCTAATGTCTCAATTAAAACAAAAGATGAGCACACACTCTCGACAGTCTGAATTCAAGGAAATGCAGGATCTGTTGCATGCAGCTGAACAGGTGGGCAAACATACTTTACAATGTGGATTTGATTCCTTGGAAGCTTCCTGTAGAGCAGCTGTTACTGGCTCTGTCATACGCAGGCATGCTTGGTTAAAGGAACAAACTCTGCCTGATCATGTTAAAGCAAAATTACTAGATGCACCTTTACAGCAGGATGTCTTATTTGGTGTCAAAGCAGAAGAGGTTTTAAAGAAAATGGAGGATAAGGCAAAGTCTGTGCAGACGGTCAAGGATTTCTTACAGGTACAACCCCCTTGCTTCATCAGAAATTGGCCAACAAAAAATTGGTCCTTTCCAGCTTCTGACAGGCCACAGAGGGGCAAATACAGACGCCCAAGGGGCAGAGGTCAAGCACAAATTCCTTACAAACCTCGCCAATGGGGCACTGCAACACAGAAGGGAGGAGAAGACAGGCCCCAAACTACTAGAAGACAAACACAATGACTTAATCCTCAAACTGCCAAGCAAAACTCTCTTGGCAGCTCACTTGGGAGGAAAATTAGCATTTTTTGCAGACAACTGGCACATCATCACGAAGGACAAATGGGTCCTAGACATTATCTCACAAGGATACAGATTCCATTTTCACACCTTGCCGAAGATAAAAGGAATGCCAAACCTGCCACAAAATCAATGGGCAGAGGCACAAAAACAAATTGCAGCTCTCATGGACATGAGAGCCATTCAACTGGTGCCTACACAGGAGCAAGGCCAAGGATTTTACTCAAGGCTCTTTCTAGTCCCCAGAAAGGACAATGCATGGAGACCCATTCTGGACCTTTCAATTCTAAACACCTACTTGCAAGTACCCAAATTCAAGATGCTAACACTACAGCAGCTTCTTCCCATGTTGGGCAAGAAGGCTTGGCTAGTAACATTGGACCTCAAGGAGGCATACCTGCATGTCCCTATTAGACAAAATTGCAGAAGATACCTCCGTTTCATTGCAGGTTCAACCCATTACCAATTCTCTGCACTGCCCTTTGGCTTATCTACTCTGCCCAGGGTCTTCACAAAATGCCTGGCACCAGTAATTGCATACTGCAGACAAAGAGGAATTCAAATATACCCATACCTGGACGAGTGCCTCATCCAAGCAGAAAGCAAGGACATTCTCTTACAACATCTGGCGTTTGTCAAACACCTTCTAAGTTGCCTAGGGTACACAGTAAACGAAAAGAAATCAAAACTAGTGCCCTTACAAAACATGACATTTCTGAGTGCCAGCTTGAATACAACGGCCCAGATGGCTTATCTCACTCCAGACAAGCAACTACAACTAACTCAATACTTCAAAATAATGGCAACAAAGACCCAACTCCCTGCAAGAAAAATTCTGCAGGCCTTGGGATTCATGGCATCTTGCATATTACTAATACCATTTGCAAAACTGCATATGAGGAAATTACAATGGTACCTGAAAAGCGTATGGACTCAACACAGCCACAGCTTGGAAACAATGATACCTCTCATTCCCTGCCTTCAACAGGAGTTTCTATGGTGGTCACAGGCATGTCACCTCAACAAGGGTCAGCCTTTCACCTTACCCCCAGCCAGGCAAACTATGAGAACGGATGCATCGGACTATGCCTGGGGAGCACACATGGCAGGACAGTGCGTTTAAGGCATATGGACTACAGATCAAAGATATCTACACATCAATCAAAAAGAAATGCTAGCTGTACAGAATGCTCTGACAGCTTTCAAGGACCTCTTACATCCAGGACAACTTATAATAAGGACGGACAATACCACAGTAATGTGGTACATAAACAAGCAAGGGGTACACACTCCTTCCCTCTATGCAGGCAAGTAATGACCTTGTGGAACACAGCACTGACTTACCAAGTTCAATTACAAGCACAATTCCTGCCAGGAAGAAAGAACACATTGGCAGACGACCTAAGCAGAAACATCATGGATCCCCATGAGTGGAAACTGGATCCACAAGTATTTGCAATGATAACTCAAAAATGGGGCCGCCCAGACATAGACCTGTTCGCCAACCCCCAAAACTGTCAGCTACCAAAATTTTGCACAAGGACATTCCACCATCGAGCTTGGAAAGTGGACGCACTCTCATTCAGTTGGAAAATGTTGACAGTATATGCCTTTCCTCCACTGCCCCTTCTAACAAAGGTGCTACTGAAAGTCAGAATGGAGAGACCACAAATGATACTCATTGCCCCAGACTGGCCACGCCAGCACTGGTACCCACTACTAAGGAACATGGCCCACGGCCCACCATGGATTTTACCACAAATTCCTCATCTGCTCACACAGCAAGACAGCCAGATTCTACACAGCCAGCTCAAGACCTTAAATCTGGCTGCATGGCAAATCACCTAAACAACCAGCCAGCTCCTCTATCACAAGCTGATGTCCTTCATGGATGCATCTGCAGTCATAACAAGTGGGTTGTCCTGTCGTCAGGCAGCCCTGCAGTCGGCCGGATTCCAAAGTCCGGGTCCGCTTGCTGATGTCGCACTCCACCCGGCGTCATCTCTGTTGGTCTTGGTATAAAAGCATCAGCCGGCGCCATTTTCCCCAGTCTTTCTTGCCGTGGCCAGACCAGAAGCTGTTCGCAAGTGCGGTCGGTCGGATCCAGAGATTACTTCTACCGAATACTACTTGAAGACTTCTAAAGCTAAGTACCCGTTGGGACTCTTTCTTGCCTCAGCCGATGTCAGAAAAAGTTAACAATTGTTTAACCTGTGGGAAACAAATACCTCATAAAGATTTCCACTCTTACTGTCTGCCTTGTTTAGGCCCAGCCCACGGCGTAGCAGCCTGTTCGGCCTGTGCCTCTTTCAACCGGCGAGCGCTTAGGCGTCGGTCGGAGTTGCAGAACAGTTTTTCGGTTCTGATTTTGCGTACATTATGCCGTCGGATCCTCCGACTACCCAATCTACCAAAAACGCAAAGATAAAGACCGACACTCGCGGTCCGGTTTCGGCGAAACCACGGTAAAGCAAACGCGAGTGTCTCGGTTTCGGCGAAACCGAAAACTGCTCAAAGTACAGCTGAACCTATTCTTACAACTGAGGCCCCTGCTACAACTCTTGAATCGACCTCAGAAATTTTACCCACTACGGTGGTTGACTTATCAGACACCATCCCTTGGATGTCTCTACCCCAGCACGTGGTGCTGCTAGGCCTCCAGCAGCCATGTCCATTAAGGCCTTCGCCAGGGCTAAAGCAGCCAAGACTACTAAAACAGTGCCTGTTAAACCCCCCACATCCAGGCCCTCTTCTAGTTCTCAAATGCTTTCTTTGGCGGAAGATTTAATTTCTTTAATTAGAGGATCTCAATCTCACCCAGACAGGGCCTCTCAGCCCCAGAGAAGAGACCTAGGGCAGAGCCACCTGAGCCAGTGTCTTCTGATGATTCTGCTCATGAATCAGACATAACTGACCAGCCAGAGGCTCCCTTCTCCAATTTTGAAGATTCTGATGCTGAAGAATCCATTCCAGCTGCTTCCCCACCAGAAGAATTCTCCTTTGGGAAACCTTGCATGCCATGCGAGAACAGTTCCAATGGCAGCAACAGGATTTTTCAGACTCCAGAAAAAGACTTGGGACCTTTCTGCACCTCCCACAGCACAGGCCCTTAGCTATACCTCCTGTTCTCTCTGTGGTGGATGATGCTTTCAATGATGTTTGCTCCGCTCAGATTCTTTACCCCAGCCCCTGCCAAACCAGACAGATTTTACAGGGTGCCAGATACTCATCACCACCTTTACAAGGCCCCGCTTGCAGACCCAGAAACTATTTCCCAGGGTCCCAAGGCAGTAGCGACCACAGCTAAAACCCTATTCCTTCTGAAGGAAGCAAGGTCATTAGACAGATGGGGTAAAAGGTCTACACTTCAGCTACTCTCTCAGCTAGAGCTTTAAACTGTCAGTTTCATGATACAATACCAAGAGTTTATGCTTGATCAGTTAACTAAAACTAACCACTGATGAATCTCTTGATAAGAAATATGTATTAGAGATGGTAAATAACATACAACAGGTTAGCAACCATTCCTTAAAATGTGGCTATGATGCACTGGAGGCTTCATTTAGATCAGCCATGACAGGCACAGTGATAAGAAGGCATGCATGGCTAAAGGAACAACCTTACCGGATCATGTTAAAGCTAAGCTGCTAGATGCTCCTATGGACAAGACAAGTTTGTTTGGTACACCTGCCCAGCAGGTTATGAAGAAAATGGAAGAAAAGGCAAAATCTGTTCAAACTGTTAAAGATTTCTTGCAGGTTCAACCCCAAGGTTTAGCAGGAACTGGCCTGCCAAAATTGGTCCTTTCCTGACTCCACAAAATTTCAAAGGGGCAGGAATAGGCGTTCCAGAGGCAGAAACCAATCCAGAGGAGGTGCCTACAGAGGGCGACAGTGGCAAGGTAACAACAGAGGCACAGACACAGCCACTGCCACTACATCAGCACAACCACAGTGACTTAATCCTAAATCCGCCTACCAGGGAACAAATAGCAGCTCCTCTAGGCGGAAAGTTAACCTTATTTTCAAAGAACTGGCACTACATAACAAAAGACAAGTGGATTTTACAAACCATAGATCAAGGTTACGGTTTCACTTCCACACTTTACCAGTCAAAGAGGAATGCCAAATCTACCTCCAAATCAAAAACAGAGGCTCTCGCCAGATAATGGAGTTAGCAAACATGAGAGCTGTGGAAAGAGTGCCAACAGCAGAACAAGGAAAGGGGTTCTATTCCAGACTATTCCTAGTTCCAAGAAAGGAAAAAGTTGGAGACCAATTCTCGACCTGTCCACCTTAAATACATACATCATTGTCCCAAAATTCAAAATGCTGACCCTACAGCAACTTCTTCCCATGCTGGGCAAGGAGTCTTGGCTGGTAACTCTAGATCTCAAGGAGGCATACCTGCACGTCCCCATTCGACCAATCTGCAGAAGATACCTCAGATTTCTTGCAGGATCAGAGCACTATCAATTCTCAGCATTGCCCTTTGGCTTATCTACTGCCCAGAGTATTCACAAAATGCCTGGCATCAGTAATCGCCCATTGCAGACTACAGGAATTCAAATTTACCCATACCTGGACGACTGCCTGCTACAAGGGGACAACAAAAGCAAGCTGACAACAGATTTTCAAAGGGTCATTTACTTGCTACAAGGACTGGGATACACAGTCAATTTACAAAAGTCAAGGCTGATACCATCCCAAACAAGGACATTCTTGGCGGAATTGGACACAGTACAACAAATGGCATTCCTGACTACAGAAAAACAAAAAGAACTTCCTCTTTACTTCTTGGCACTAACAAAACTGAACAAGTTAACAGCAAGAAAAGTTCTGCAGGCCTTGGGCTTCATGGCATCATGCATAATCTTGGTCCCATTTGCCAGACTACATATGAGGAAACTACAGTGGTACCTAAAGAATTTATGGTCCCAACACAGACACAGTCTAGAAACAGAAATCCCACTAATTCCATGCTTAAAACAGGAGTTCCTATGGTGGGCTCAGGCATGCCAGTCAAACCCAGGCCTACCCTTCGCAGATGTCAACCAAGCCAGACCATCACAACAGGCGCTTCAGACCTAGGATGGGGGCCCACATGCTGGACAAATGCGTGCAAGGATTGTGGACACAGGATCAACTTCACCTGCACATCAATCTAAAAGAAATGCTGGCAGTAAAACTGGCAATCCAAAAGTTCAAACCATTTCTCAAAGAGGGCCAGTTGATGATAAGGACAGACAACACCACAGTCATGTGGTACATCAACAAACAGGGAGGCACTCATTCATACCCCCTATGCAGAATGACCTTGGAGCTGTGGACCCTGGCACTCAGCTACAACATTCAGTTACAGGCAATATTTGTACCGGGAAAGACAATACTCTAGCAGACATATTAAGCAGAACCACTTCGGATGCCCACGAATGGAAGCTGCACCCGCACATCTTCAAGACCATCTCAAAGAAATGGGGAATGCCACAGATAGACCTATTCGCATCACCTCTCAATCACCAGCTCAAAAACTTCTGCACAAGGACATTCCACCCACTAGCATGGAAAGTGGACTCACTCTCCTTCAACTGGAAAGGCCTAACAGCATATGCATTCCCACCTCTTCCTTTGATACACAAGGTACTACTAAAAATCAAGGAAGAACGTCCAAGGATAATCCTGATAGCTCCAAACTGGCCAAGACAACACTGGTACCCACTACTGAAGAGCATGTCTCGGAACAATATGTGGCCAATACGCCTGATGCCTGTGAGGCTAACTCAGAACAACTACAGCTTCATACATCCATACCTAAATACGCTGCAACTGACTGCATGGAACATCACTTAGCAGCAGCTAATCCAGAACTTTCCCAAAGAGTTAAAGACATTATTCTTGAAGCACGCAGACCTTCAACAAGAAGGAACTATGCTGGAAAATGGAAAAGGTTTGTCATTTGGAGTGCGAAAGAGGAAAAGATGTGTCAAACATAGATATGCCTAACATTCTGGAGTATCTGGCGAACTTCTTCATTCAGGCCTGTCCTACTCCTCCATCAAGATACATGCATCAGCTATTTCAGCAGAATACAGCTTTGATCCACCTGTTTTTTCACCCTTTGCTCAGGCAGTTCCTCAGAGGAATCAAGAATGTAAAACCTCCAAGGAAACCACCATTACCAGCTTGGGATTTAAACTTTGTGCTAGAAAAGTTGACACTATCACCCTTTGAACCAGCAGCAACAGCAGACCTACAACACCTGTCATGGAAAACTGCTTTCCTACTGGCAATTACTTCAGCAAGGAGGGTTTCAGAACTACAGGCCTTAATGGCAGTGCAACCCTTCCTAATCTTCCACCAAGATAGAGTGTCCATGAGGACTAATCCTACATTTATGCCCAAGGTGGTATCCAGAGTGTCTTTAAACCAGGCAATCCACCTACCTACCTTCTTTCCCAACCCACAAAACAGAGGGGAAAGAATACTGCATACCTTGGATGTACATAGACAGCTACGCTACTACTTGGACAGAACAAAAATAGCAGAAAGACTGACCAACTTTTTGTAGCCTATGCAACAGGAAGGGAAGGAAAAGCTATTTCCAAACAGACAATCTCCAAATGGATAGGAAATTGCATACGATACTGTTACTCCTTCCATGGAAAACCAATTCCACAGAACATAAGACCTCATTCTACAAGGGCAACAGCCACTACCACAGCCTTCTTACGAAGAGTGGCAACCAAAGACATTATTGAGGCGGCTACTTGGACCTCCGTGCATACATTTGCCAAGCATTATAATTTGCCTCTATATTCCAGATCCCGAGCAGGGTTTGCCACTGCTGTACTGCAAGGGATCCTAAACACACCATAATCTACTTTTATCCTCCTCCCTAGTTGGCTATGGTATTCTACCCACTTGTTATGACTGCAGATGCATCCATGAAGGACATAGTACAGTTTTGTACCTACCATAAATGTAGATGTCCGAACTGGATAGCATCTGCAGTCAGGATACCCTCCTCCTTCCCCTCTGTGGTACTCCTAGGGTGTTTACCCTCCTAATAGCTAGCTGTTGGGAGTCTTTTATGGTGTATTTGTTTGTATATATGTACATACATGCTTATTGTTGTGTTTACCTCTATCTATTTGGAAACATTGGCATCTATCCAAATTTTAGCCTGCAAGAGGGCTACTGGCATCTGGGGCAAGAAACACTGAGGAAAATGGCGTCGGCTGATGCTTTTATGCAAGACCAACAGAGATGACGTCGGGTGGAGTGCGACATCAGCGAAGCGGACCCGGACTTTGGAATCCGGCCGACTGCAGGGCTGCCTGACGACAGGACAACCCACTTGTTATGACTGCAGATGCTATCCAGTTCGGACATCTACATTTATGGTAGGTACAAAACTGTACTTTATGGATGTCATTCTGGAGGCCAGGAGGCCCAGCACCAGGAAAGCCTACTCAGACAAATGGAAAAGATTTTGCGCCTGGAACCAAGCTAAAGGCCAAAATCCACTTGAGCCGGACATACCTCAGATTCTACAATATTTAATTGAGATGTTACACAAAGGACTTTCCTTTTTTATCTATTAAAATCCACACCTCAGCTATTTCAGCTCACTACAACACGGACCCTCCCTTATTTTCACATCCACTTCTAAGGCAGTACCTCAGAGGAGCCAAAAACATAAGGCCTCCCAGGAGAGCACCCACGCCAACTTGGGACCTCAACTTTGTTCTGGAAAAGCTTACGCTACCACCTTTTGAGCCAGCTTTCTCAGCTGATTTAAAGTTTATATCATGGAGAACTGCCCTGCTGTTAGCTATTACTTCAGCCAGAAGAATCTCAGAGCTACAGGCACTAATGGCAGTGGAGCCTTCCATCATTTTTCATCAAGACAGAGTCTCTCTATGAACTAACCCCTCCTTTATGCCAAAGGTGGTATCCAGTGTGGCTCTAAATCAAACCATCCATTTACCCACCTTTTTTCCAAATCCACAGAACAAAGGAGAAAGACTCTTGCACTCCTTGGACATTCACAGGCAACTATGTTACTACTTGGATAAAACTAAGGCTTTCAGAAAATCTGACCAGCTCTTTGTATCCCATGCTACAGCATCACAAGGAAAGGCTATCTCAAAACAGACCATTTCAAAATGGATAGGACATTGCATACGTTTTTGCTACACCCATCATGGAAAACAAGTTCCTGCTAGCATAAGGCCCCACTCCACAAGGGCAGCAGCTACATCTACAGCCTTCCTCAGGGGGGTGCCAATCAAGGATATTCTGGAAGCTGCAACTTGGGAGTTCAGTACACACCTTCACCAAACACTATCACTTACCACTGTACTCTAAGACTAGAGCTGGCTTTGCCACTGCAGTTTTGCAGGGCCTACTAGCCCCTTCTAACCCTGTTTGATTCCACCTCCCATCCGTAGCTTTGGGATTCAACCCAAGTGTGATGACTGCAGCAGGGTAACACGATGAACATAGTACAGTTTTGTACCTACCATAAATGTAGATGTTCGAGTGTTCACCCTGCTGCAGTCCAGGTTACCCTCCCTCCATCCCCTCTGAACTAGCTGAATTTATCTCTACCACTCTATCCTATGCTACCTCTGTGGTGTATTTGCTTGTGCCTAAGGGTATTGTTTTATTTTTTTATATAGCTTATATAGATATATATATATATATATATATATATATATATATATAGATATATATGTATATATATATATATATATATATATATATATATATATTTTGCCTATATATACCCCTGGCGCACTGACGTCAGAGAAGAAGCGACAGCAACCGACACGCCGGACCAAGACTTTGGAATTTGGGCCGACTGCAGGACTGCCTGATGGCAGGATAACCCAAGTGTGATGACTGCAGCAGGGTGAACACTCGAACATCCACATTTATGGTAGGTACAAAACTGTACTTTTCTACTTGAGACTTTTCCTGGTACCCAGAAAAGACAATTCATGGCGTCCTATCCTGGACCTGTCTACTTTAAACACCTATTTGGAGATTCCAAAATTCAAGATGCTGACTCTTCACCAATTACTTCCTATGCTAGGCAAAGATGCCTGGTTGGCAACACTAAATTTAAAAGAAGCATACCTGCACATCCCAGTCAGAAGGGATGCAGAATCTGCTATCTTGCAGAAGATACCTAAGCTTCAGAGCAGTTCTCTCCACTGCCCTTTGGCTTATCTACTGCGCTCAGGGTATTCACAAAGTGCCTAGCTCCAGTTATTGCATTTTGCAGGCAAATAAATATTCAAATATACCCATACCTGGACGATCGTGTAATTCAGGCAGAAAGCCAGGACATACTTTTGAATCATCTGGCCTTTGTACAAAGGGTTCTAACTTGTCTGGGATACACCATAAACGAAAAGAAATCACACCTGGTACCCTGTCAACAAATTATATTCCTGGGAGCAAGCTTGAATACAACTTCCCAGATGGCTTACCTCACTCCAGAGAAACAAATTCATCTGACAAACTACTTCAACTACAAAAACCCAGCTGTCTGCAAGACAAATACTGCAAGCTTTGGGGTTCATGGCCTCCTGCATTCTTCTAATTCCATATGTAAGACTGCTTATGAGGAAACTACAGTGGTATCTAAAAAGCCTATGGTGTCAGTATTCTCAAGACCTGGAAACAATGAATGTTCTTCATCTCACATTGCTGCAGTCCTAACACTTGGGTAGTCCGCTGTCCCTCGGTCGGCCCGAATATCAGAGTATAAGGCTGACGTCGGTCAAGGCGCATTTGACTGACATCAGAATGTCAGGGTACAAATGCGCATGACCGACGTCATATCCTCAGTCTTTTTTGCCGCATGGTCCGATGCAGAAGCAGTGTTGCAAGTGCCGTTCGGCGTTCTGAAATTTTCAATTCGAGTTTCAGACCGAAGTCAGAGTTGGTTAAGTACCCGTTGGGAATATTTTGGTTTTTCTTGCCTCAGTGGTTTACGGATGTCAGAAAAAGTGAATAACTGTATTTCTTGTGGGAAACAGATACCGCATAGGGATTACCATAATTTGTGTATACCTTGTTTAGGACCTGAGCACGACGTTGTTGGGTGTTGCTTTTGTGCTAGGTTCAATAAACGCACTATTAAGCGAAGGTTAGATTGTGCCAGGTTGGTCTTTGGGAAGCGGTGCAATTACAATATGCCGTCGGATGCTCCGACGCCGGCTTCCTCAAAGAAGCGCAAAGACAAGGCAGTCAAACCTAGGTTAGAGGAGTCGTCCGAACCGGACGCCGGTTCTTTAGGGACGTCAGTGGAACCGGTGGTTCCGATGGAGGCCTCTCTGGAACCCCAGGGAGAAACTTTGATTTTACAGGATGTGGCCTCACAGGAGGCAGGTCAGGCTGCAGGGGCTTCTCAGATAACTGTACTCCCCTCCCTTCCTAAGGTGTCTAGGCCCTCTCTTTCTGTTTCCAAGGCTTCTCCTAGAGGCAGGTCTAGTTTAGCTTCTGTGGGTGTCACTCCTAGTTCTTCAGGTTCTGTGCCCAAGAAGCACATGCTTAAAATGGCAGAAGATTTAATTACTTTAATTAGAGGCTCTATGCCCCCTCCTGATAAGAGGCCTAGGATGGAACCAGTGTTGGGGAACTATGAGCAGGCTTCGGATGTGTCTGAGTCTTCGGCTGAAGACTTGCAGGAGTATTCTCCTTATTCTGATTCTGATGTGGATGATTCTACTCCTTCTGCTTCTCCTCCTGAGGATTTTTCTTTTTCAGAGACTCTTCATTCCATGAGAGAGCATTTTAAATGGGAAGGTCAGGACTTCTCTGATTCCAGGAAAAGGCTTAGGGAATTTTTGTTTTTACCCCAGCGTAGGCCTTTGGCTATACCTCCTGTTCTGAATGTGGTGGAAGATGTGTTTGCAGAGGCTTCTCTTAATCCTGATTCTTTGCCTCCTGCGCCTGTTAAACCAGATAGGTATTACAGGGTGCCTGAAGCTCATAAGTATCTTTTTAAGAGTCCTAGGGCAGACCCAGAAACTGTTAGCCAGGGGCCTAAGGGTGTTAAGGCTTCTGTTGTCAAGAATCCGGTTCCTGCAGATGAAGAGGCCAGGGCCTTGGATAGATGGGGAAAGAAAGTTTATACTTCTTCCACTCTAGCCATGAGAGCTTTGAATTGCCATTTTCACATGTTGAAATATCAGAATTATCTCCTTTCACAATTGAAGTCTAAGGTTGATGCTCTGGCGGAAGGTATTGATTGTAAAGAGTTACAAGATTTAGTGCATGTTTCTGAACAGGTGGGTAAGCATTCTTTGCAATGTGGTTTTGATGCTGTACAGGCCTCGTCTAGGGTGGCTGCCACTGGGTCAGTTCTTCGCAGGCATGCCTGGCTGAGGGATCAAAATTTATCTGACCATGTTAAAACAAGGATTTTGGATGCTCCTTTACAATCTGATGTCTTGTTTGGTTCTCCTGTTGAAGCAGTTTTAAAGAAAATGGAAGACAAGGCTAAGTCTATGCAGACTGTTAAAGATTTTTTGCAGGTTCAGCCTCCAAAGTTTAGTAGAAATTGGCCTACTAAGGTGGTGTATCCTTCTTATGATTCCCAGTCTAGGGGTAGATCTAGACGTGGCAGGGGCAGAGGTCAGGGCTCTTTCAGGCCTAGAACAGGGAGTTCTCCTGCACAGTCTTCAGGTGAGGGCAGGGGTCAGTCCTTTCGTAAACAGACCCAATGACCTACCTTTTCAGCTGCCAGAACCTTCTCGCTTGGCAGCACCTTTGGGAGGAAGGTTGGCACTTTTCAAAGAAAATTGGAGTATAATTACCCAAGACAGATGGGTATTGGATATCATACACCACGGTTACAGGTTTTATTTCCATACCTTGCCTCCTTTCAAAGGCATGCCAGACATTCCTCCTCAACAAAGAATAGAGGCTCACAAGCAAATTTCTCTGTTACTCCAAATAGGGGCCATACAGCCGTTTCCTATGCCAGAAAGGGGCCTAGGATTTTATTCTCGCCTGTTCCTAGTACCAAAAAAGGGGAACACGTGGAGACCAATTTTGGATTTATCTACCCTCAACACTTATCCGGACATTCCCAAGTTCAAAATGTTGACGTTACAACAGCTTTTACCTCTACTGGGCAAGGATCACTGGATGGTAACTTTGGATCTCAAGGAGGCTTACCTCCATGTTCCTATCAGACTAAGTTGCAGGAAGTATCTGCGTTTTCGGACTGGGACTTCTCACTATCAGTTCTCTGCATTGCCCTTTGGCTTATCTACTGCGCCCAGAGTATTCACGAAAGTTCTGGCTCCAGTGATAGCTTTCTTCAGGCTAAAAGGAATACAAATCTATCCTTATTTGGACGATTGCCTGATTCTGGCTCAAGGAAGGGACGAGCTTCTTCATCATTTAGATTATGTCATAGCAGTGCTAAGATGCCTGGGGTATTCTGTGAACGAAATAAAGTCCAGTCTAGTACCCTCTCAAGACATGTGCTTTCTGGGTGTAAGACTGAATACAGCATCCCAGATGGCCTTTTTAACCCCGGACAAACAAAAGAATCTTTCCCTTTACTTCCATCAACTATCTCTTCAGTCCGGGCTGACTGCAAGGACAGTCCTTCAAGCCTTAGGGTTCATGGCATCTTGTATTCTGGTGCTTCCCAATGCCAAACTGCATATGAGGAAGCTGCAATGGTATCTCATAACTCTATGGACACAGCACTGCCAGGATCTGGACACTGTCATTCAAATAATACCTTGCATTCAAAAGGAATTTTTGTGGTGGGCTCAGGAATGTCACCTAAACAAGGGACTCTCTGTGACCCGGCCAGAGGCGAGTCAGGTTTTAACGACAGATGCCTCAGACAAAGCTTGGGGAGCTCATCTAAATGGAAAGTGGATACAAGACAAGTGGCCTGTCAGACTACAGCATCTACATATCAATTTGAAGGAGATGTTAGCAGTCCAGTTTGCATTAATAGCTTTCAAGGATTTACTTCTTCCAGGGCAGGTGTTGATTCTAACAGACAACACAACTGTCATGTGGTACATCAACAAGCAAGGGGAACACATTCTTATCCTCTATGCAGGCAAGCAATGATTTTGTGGGAGACTGCTCTCAGTTTACAACTAAATCTTCAGGCAAGGTTTCTGCCGAGCACAGAACTCCTTAGCAGATGTGTTAAGCAGACAAATCATGGATCCCCACGAGTGGAAACTGGATCTTCATGTATTTCAGAAATTGACAGTGTCTTGGGGAACTCCAGACATAGATCTGTTCGCTTCTCCACTAAACCACCAGCTGCCAAAGTTTTGCACGAGAGGTTTCATCCCACAGCTTGGAAAGTGGATGCTCTTTCCTTCAGTTGGAAAAATCTTCATGTGTATGCCTTTCCACCTCTGCCTCTCCTCCCAAAGGTACTTCTGAAGGTCAGACAGGACAAGCCAAGGATGATTTTGATAGCTCCAGATTGGCCTCGACAGCACTGGTACCCATTACTGAGAAGTCTAGTGAAGCCTCCATGGCCTTTGCCTTTGATTCCACACCTGTTGTCCCAGGAGGACAGTTATTTGCTCAATGTCAAACTTCACTCTCTTCACCTAACAGCCTGGCATATTCTGTTTTGAACCATAGAGGATCTCATCTTCCACAACAAGTTTTGAATGTGATTTTGGAAGCTAGAAGGCCTAGTACAAGGAAAGTGTACGCAGATAAATGGAAGAGATTTTTGTTTTGGAGTGCAGCAAAGGATTTGGATGTTTCTGAGCCTAATTTAAGTGTGGCTCTTCAATATCTCACTGAGTTATTGGACAAGGGTTTGTCCTTCTCTTCTATCAAGATTCATGCTGCAGCAATTTCAGCTCACTACGACTGTGACCCACCATTGTTTTCTCATCCTTTGTTCAAGCAATTTCTTAGAGGGCAAAGAATATAAGACCCCGACGAAGAGCTCCTACACCTGCTTGGGATCTCAATTTTGTGTTGGAGAAACTCACTCTACAACCTTTTGAGCCTGCAGCTACTGCTGAGTTGAAATATTTGTCATGGAAGACTGCTTTTTTGTTGGCCATTACCTCTGCAAGAAGGGTTTCTGAATTGCAGGCCCTTATGGCAGTTGAGCCTTTCTTAATTTTCCATAAGGATAGGGTATCTTTACTAATCCTTCCTTTATGCCTAAAGTGGTTTCTAGTGTGGCTTTAAACCAAACTATTCATTTGCCTACTTTTTATGCAAATCCCAAAATAAAGGGGAAAAGATTTTGCACACTTTAGATGTACACAGGCAGTTGCGATATTATTTGGACAGAACTAAAGGGTTCAGGCAATCTCAGCAGTTATTAGTTTCTTTTGCTTTGTGTTCTCAGGGCAAGCCCGTATCAAAACAAACTATTTCTAAGTGGATTGGGTTTTGCATTGCTTTTTGTTATTCCCATCATGGCAAAGAGATTCCAGCTGGGATTAGGCCTCATTCCACTAGGGCTACTGCCACTTCAACAGCTTTTTTGAGGGGGGTGGCAACTAAGGATATTTTGGAGGCAGCTACATGGAGTTCAGTGCATACTTTCTCTAGGCATTACCACCTTCCACTGTACTCTAAATCCAGGGCTGGTTTTGCCACTGCTGTTTTGCAGGGCATTTTGGCAGCTCCTGCTTCATTATAGTTTAGCCATCCTCCCTTACCTCTGCTTTGGGATTCTACCCAAGTGTTAGGACTGCAGCAATGTGAGATGAAGAACATAGTACAGTTTTGTACCTACCATAAATGTAGATGTTCGAAGATCCACATTGCTGCAGTCAATTTACCTCCCTCCTTCCCTCTGTACTTTGAGGCGGTTGTGTGGGCTGGGTTATCAATCTGAGGTATATTGTATATGTTGTTTATATTGTACATAGTTTTAGTGTTAGGTTGGTTGATTGTTTGGTTGTTGTCTATGGGTTTTGACCTTTCTTTTTAGGGTCTTCTGACATCTGGGGCAAGAAAAGACTGAGGATATGACGTCGGTCATGCGCATTTGTACCCTGACGTTCTGATGTCAGTCAAATGCGCCTTGACCGACGTCAGCCTTATACTCTGATATTCGGGCCGACCGAGGGACAGCGGACTACCCAAGTGTTAGGACTGCAGCAATGTGGATCTTCGAACATCTACATTTATGGTAGGTACAAAACTGTACTTTCCTATTATACCTTGCCTATGCCTAGAGTTCATTTGGTGGGCAGAGCCTGCCACCAAAACAAGGGACTACCTTTGACACCACCCCCTGCCGCCCAAACCCTAACAACAGATGCATCAGACTATGCATGGGGGGCTCACCTGGCAGGGAAGTGCATTCAGGGCAAATGGAACCCAAGTCAAATGCACCTGCATATCAATCAAATAGAAATGTTAGCTGTACAGAATGCTCTGAAAGCCTTCAAGGACCACAGTCTTCCAGGACAGCTAATGGTAAAGACGGACAACACCACTGTTATGTGGTATGCAAACAAGCAGGGGGGTACACATTCTTACCCCCTCTGCAGACTAGCCATGGCATTGTGGAACACAGCCTTGAGCTGCCAAGTGCCCCTACAAGCTCAATTCCTGCCAGGAAAATTAAATACATTGGCAGATGGACTAAGCAGAAACCTCATGGACCCACATGAGTGGAAACTGGAACCAAGGATTTTCAACATGTTGACAAGCAAATGGGGGAGCCCAGATATAGACCTGTTTGCCTCTCCCCAGAACTACCAATTGGACAAATTTTGCACAAGGACTCCCCACAAACAAGCCTGGAAAGTGGATGCTCTGTCCTTCAGCTGGAAAAACCTATCAGTCTATGCCTTCCCCCTCTGCCTCTGCTCTCCAAAGTACTACTAAAAATCAAACAGGACAAACTAAGGATGATTTTGATTGCTCCAGACTGGCCGCGCCAACACTGGTACCCTCCCCGCAGTGTGTCACGGTTATCTCCATGGCACCTGCCTCAGACTCCTTCCCTGCTGTCTCAGCAGGAGAACCAGATTCTGCACCCTCAGCTTCAAACACTGAACCTTGCAGCCTGGCTAATTACTTAATCTCTCCTTTACCATCCCTCAACAAACCTGTGATGGATATCATTTTAGAGGCAAGGAGGCCTAGTACTAGAAAATCTTATGCTGAAAAATGGAAAAAGATTCTGTGCCTGGAACCAATCTCAAGGGATGAGCACAGCAGCGCCCAATTTACCTCGGATTTTACAATACTTAACAGAGATGCTTCACAAGGGCCTGTCTTTTTCCTCCATTAAAATCCATGCCTCAGCCATTTCAGCTCATTATAACAAAGAACTATCCCTCTTCTCTCATCCACTGCTCAAGCAGTTCTTCAGAGGGGCCAAAAATTTGAGACCACCCAGGAGAGCTCCAACCCCAGCCAGGGACCTTAACTTTGTGTTGGAGAAACTCACTCTACCTCCTTTCGAGCCAGCTGCTACTGCAGAATTAAAATTTCTTTCCTGGAAAACAGCTTTCCTTTTAGCAATCACTTCAGCAAGAAGGGTATCTGAATTACAGGCCTTTATGGCAGTGGAGCCATAAATCATCTTTCATGCGGACAGGGTGTCTCTCAGAACCAATCCATCCTTCATGCCCAAGGTGGTATCCAGTGTGGCTCTTAATCAGTCCATTCATTTGCCAACCTTCTTTCCCAATCCAGAGAATAAAGGGGAACGGATACTGCATTCCATAGATGTGCACAGACAGCTTAGATTCTACTTGGACAGGACTAAACCTCAAAGGAAATCTGAACAACTGCTGGTGGCATTTGCTGCAGGGGCAGAGGGGAAGGCTATTTCAAAGCAAACCATTTCTAAATGGATAAGCCATTGCATTCATTTCTGCTATAAGCACCATGGAAAACCTATCCCCCAGGGGATCAGACCTCACTCCACCAGGGCTGCATCTACCTCTACAGCCTTTCTCAGAGGCGTCCCTACTAGGGGCATCCTAGAAGCTGCTACCTGGAGTTCTGTACATACTTTCACCAAGCATTATCATTTGTCAATTTTCTCTACATCCAGAGCTGGCTTTCCACTGCAGTCTTGCAGGGCCTTATAACTGGCCCTAATGCTATCTAAATTCCTTCTCCCAGCCATAGCTTTGGGAATCTACCCAAATGTAATGACTGCAACAGTGAAACACGAAGAACATAGTGCATTTGTGTACACTTACCATAAATGTAGATGTTCGAGTGTATTCACTGTTGCAGTCCTGGATACCCTCCCTCCAGCCCCCTAACTTCTTTTGGCTGTACCTCTACTTTCCTTTACTATGCTTAAAAGCCTTTTTGATGTATTTGCTTTTTTGTTGGAGGTATATGTTTGTGCATGTCCTTCAAGGATGCATCTGCAGTCCTTACAAATGGGTTGTCCTGTCGTCAGGCAGCCCTTCGGTCGGCCGGATTCCAAAGTCTGGGTCTGGCTTCGGCTGGTGTCGCACTTCACCCGACGTCATTGCGGCAGTTCTTCGGGTATAAAGGCATCAGCCAACGCCATTTTCCTCAGTCTTTCTTGCCGCATGGCGCCCGAAGCAGAAGCTGTTCGCAAGTGCCGGTCGGTCAGATTCAGAGATTACTACTACCGAATACTACTTCGAAGACTTCTATAAAGCTAAGTACCCCGTTGGGGACTCTTTCTTGCCTCAGCCGATGTCAGAGAAAGTTAATAACTGTTTATCTTGTGGGAAACAAATACCTCATAAAGATTTCCACTCCTATTGCATACATTGTTTAGGCCCAGACCACGACGTAGCAGCTTGTCTAGCCTGTGCTTCTTTTAACCGACGGACGCTTAGACGTCGCTCGGACTTTGCTGAACAGATTTTCGGCTCCGATTTTGCCTACATTATGCCGTCGGATCCTCCGACTCATAAATAACCAAAAACGAAAAAGGACCGACACTCGCGGTCCGCGGTTTCGCTGAAACCGCGGTTAAGCAAACCACGAGTGTCTCGGTTTCGGCGAAACCGAGCAAGCGGTTCTTTCTTCAGCCGATAACTTGCCTTCTACCGAGGCCTCTTCTATCCTGGTAGAAACGGCTTCTGAAATCCAACCTTCTGTTGCGATTTCACAGGATTTATCAGACACCAATCCCCTAGATATTTCTACCCCTGCACGTGGAGCTGCTAGGCCTCCTCCAGCTATGTCTATTAAGGCCTTTGCCAGGGCTAAAGCAGCCAAAGCTTCAAAACCTGTGCCTGCCAAGCCCCCCTCTCACAGGCCCAGCACCAGCTCCCATATGCTTTCTTTGGCAGAGGATCTCATCTCTTTAATTCGGGGATCCCAGCCTCATCCAGACAGGGCCTCTCTCCCTCCCCCAGAAAAGAGGCCTAGAGCAGTGCCCCCTGAGCCAGTAGCCACAGATGATTCCTCTGATGACTCAGATCATACAGACCCTCCTGAGGCTTCTTATTCTCCTTACGAAGACTCTGATGCTGAGGAGTCCATCCCTTCAGCCTCCCCTCCTGAGGAATTTTCCTTTGGGGAAACCTTGCATGCTATGAGGGAACAATTTCAGTGGCAGGGCCAAGATTTCTCAGACTCTAGAAAAAGGCTTAGGACCTTTCTACACTTGCCACAGCATAGGCCCTTAGCTATACCTCCAGTTCTATCTGTTGTTGATGATGCATTTAATGATGCCTGCACTGCTCCTGATACTTTACCTCCGGCCCCTGCTAAGCCCGATAGGTACTACAGGGTCCCGGACACTCATCACCACTTATATAAGGCTCCTTTTGCAGACCCAGAGACTATCTCCCAGGGCCCAAAAGCTGTAGCAGCTACTTCTTCTAAAAAACCCCTCCCCTCTGAAAGGGATTCAAGGTCCTTAGAGAGATGGGGTAAAAAAGTTTACACCTCTGCTACTTTGTCAGCTAGAGCTTTGAACTGCCAATTTCATATGATTCAATATCAAGAGTTTATGCTTGACCAGTTGACTAAAAAGCTGTCCTCTGAAGAATCTTTAGATAAAAAGTATTTTCTAGAAATGTTACATAACATACAGCAAGTTAGTAACCATTCTTTAAAATGTGGCTATGATGCACTGGAGGCTTCCTTTAGATCAGCCATGACTGGCACAGTTATCAGGAGACATGCATGGTTGAAAGAACAGGTTTTACCAGACCATGTCAAATCTAAGCTTTTGGATGCACCTATGGACAAGGTCAATTTATTTGGTGCCCCCGCACAGCAGGTACTAAAAAAGATGGAAGAGAAAGCAAAATCTGTGCAAACAGTCAAAGATTTCTTACAAGTTCAACCTCCAAGGTTTAGCAGGAACTGGCCCTCCAAAAATTGGTCCTTTCCGGACTCCTCTAAGACACAAAGAGGCAGGAATAGACGCTCTAGAGGCAGAAACCAATCCAGAGGTGCCTACAGGGGTCGCCAGTGGCAGGGTAACAACCAGCGAGGCACCGATACAACCACCACCACTACAACAACTCAATCACAGTGACTTGGCGGTGGCACCGCCTACCAGGGAACAACTAGAAGCACCCTTAGGCAGAAAGCTATCATTATTTTCAAAAAACTGGCACTGCATTACAAGAGAAAAATGGATTTTGCAGACTATAGACAAAGGTTACAGGTTCCATTTCCATACACTACCAGGAAAGAGAGGAATGCCAAACCTACCACCTTCTCAAAGGACAGAAGCTCTAAAACAAATATCTCAATTATTAAGAATGAGAGCTGTAGAAAAGGTACCATTTTTGGAGCAAGGGAAGGTATTTTACTCCAGGCTCTTCCTGGTACCAAGAAAGGAAAACAAATGGAGGCCTATTCTAGACCTGTCCGCTTTAAACACATTCCTCATTGTTCCAAAATTCAAAATGCTGACCCTACAGCAGCTTCTTCCCATGCTGGGCAAGGAGTCTTGGCTGGTAACTCTAGATCTCAAGGAGGCATACCTGCACGTCCCCATAAGACCAATTTGCAGAAGATACCTCAGATTTCTTGCAGGATCAGAGCATTATCAATTCTCAGCATTGCCCTTTGGCTTATCTACTGCGCCCAGAGTGTTCACGAAATGCCTGGCATCAGTAATCGCTCATTGCAGACTTCAGGGAATTCAAATCTATCCCTACCTGGACGACTGCCTGATACAAGCGGACAACAAAACAAACTAACAGGAGACTTACAAAGAGTCATCTACCTGCTGCAAGCCCTGGGATATACAGTCAATACAAAAAAGTCAAGACTGATTCCATCCCAAAGAATAACCTTTCTGGGTGCAGAATTGGACACATCAAAACAAATGGCATTTCTAACCACAGAAAAGAAAGAGCAACTTCCTCTCTACTTCTTGGCATTAACAAAGCAGAGCCATCTAACTGCAAGAAAAGTGCTACAAGCTCTAGGCTTCATGGCATCCTGCATAATACTGGTCCCTCATGCCAGGCTGCATATGAGAAAGCTACAGTGGTACCTAAAGAATTTGTGGTCTCAGCACAAGCACAGCCTAGAAACAAAAATTCCAATGATCCCATGCTTGAAGCAAGAGTTCTTATGGTGGGCTCGGGCCTGTCAATCAAACACAGGACTGCCCTTCTGCAAAAGTCAACCAAGACAAACCATCACGACAGATGCCTCAGACCTCAGTTGGGGGGCACACATGATGGGCAAGTGCATTCAAGGCCTATGGACTCAAGACCAGCTGCATCTGCACATAAATCTAAAAGAAATGATGGCAGTAAAATTGGCAATCCAGGCATTCAGACCTATTCTCCAAGAAGGCCAGTTGATGATAAGGACAGACAACACCACGGTTATGTGGTACATCAACAAACAGGGAGGCACACACTCATACCTCTATGCGGTTGGCACGGACCTATGGGATGTGGCTCTGAGCTACAACATTCAGTTACAGTCAATTTATGTACCAGGAAGGAAAACATTCTAGCAGACATATTAAGCAGAACTACAACAGATGCCCACGAATGGATGCTGCATCCGGACATCTTCAAAACCATCACAAGAGAATGGGGATTACCACAAATAGACTTGTTTGCATCCCCACTCAATCACCAGTTGAAGAAATTCTGCACAAGGACTTACCACCCACTTGCTTGGAAGGTGGACTCTATCTTTCAGTTGGAAAAACCTGACAGCATATGCATTCCCACCACTTCCTTTGATGCACAAGGTGCTTCTCAAGATCAAAGAGGAACGTCCGAGGATCATTCTGATAGCCCCAGACTGGCCAAGACAACATTGGTATCCACTGCTGAGGAGCATGTCTCGGGAACAAATATGGACACTGCCCCTGATCCCATTACTGCTGACACAGAACAACTACAACATCCTGCATCCAAACCTAAATCTCTGCAGCTAACTGCCTGGAACATTACATAACAGCAATTAACCTAAATTTGTCCCAAAGGGTTAAAGACATAATCCTGGGGGCTCGTAGACCTTCAACAAGAAAGAATTATGCAGCAAAATGGAAAAGATATCTCATCTGGAGTACTGCAAAGGGCCAAGATGTGACACTGGTGAACATAGCCAACATCCTGGAGTACTTGGCGGAGCTTTTTCATACAGGCCTGTCCTATTCCTCCATCAAGATACATGCATCAGCTATTTCAGCAGAATACAGCTTGGATCCTCCTGTCTTCTCGCATCCTCTGCTCAGACAGTTTCTGAGAGGAATTAAAATGTAAAACCTCCCAGGAAACCTCCATTGCCAGCATGGGACTTGAACTTTGTGCTAGAAAAACTGACTCTACCTCCTTTCGAACCAGCAGCTACATCAGAATTGCAATACTTATCCTGGAAGACTGCTTTCCTGCTGGCAATAACTTCAGCAAGAAGGGTCTCTGAACTACAGGCATTAATGGCAGTACAACCCTTCCTGATCTTCCATCAAGATAGAGTGTCCTTAAGAACAAATCCTACATTTATGCCTAAGGTGGTATCCAGAGTCTCTTTAAATCAGGCTATCCACCTCCCAACATTCTTCCCCAATCCACAGAACAGGGGAGAAAAGCTGTTGCATACCTTGGATGTACACAGACAATTACGCTACTACCTGGACAGGACAAAAAACAATAAAAAAACTGACCAGCTTCTGGTAGCATATGCAACAGGAAAGGAAGGAAAACCAATTTCTAAACAGACAATCTCCAAATGGATAGGAAATTGCATTAGATTTTGTTACTCCTACCATGGAAAGAAAACTCCAGAGAACATCAGGCCTCACTCCACAAGGGCTACAGCCACTACCACAGCTTTCTTACGAGGAGTGGCTACCAAGGATATTATAGAGGCTGCTACTTGGACCTCCGTGCATACATTTGCCAAGCATTATAATTTACCTCTATACTCTAGATCCCGTGCTGGCTTTGCCACTGCTGTTTTGCAAGGGATACTAACTACACCATAATCTACTCTCATTTCCTCCTCCCCTAGTCTAGCTATGGTATTCTACCCATTTGTAAGGACTGCAGATGCATCATTGAAGGACATAGTACAGTTTTGTACCTACCATAAATGTAGATGTCCGAGAGGAATGCATCTGCAGTCAGGATTACCCACCCTCCTTCCCCTCTGAGGTACTCCTAGGGTACTTACCAATCCTCAGCTAGCTTGGGGGGGATCTATTATGGTGTATTTGTTTGTATATATGTACATACATGCTTATTTTGTGTGTTTGCTCTCTACTATTTGGAATATTTGGCATTTATCCAAATTTAGCCACCCAAGAGGGCACCTGGCATCTGGGGCAAGAAACACTGAGGAAAATGGCGTCGGCTGATGCCTTTATACCCGAAGAACTGCCGCAATGACGTCGGGTGAAGTGCGACACCAGCCGAAGCCAGACCCAGACTTTGGAATCCGGCCGACAGAAGGGCTGCCTGACGACAGGACAACCCATTTGTAAGGACTGCAGATGCATTCCTCTCGGACATCTACATTTATGGTAGGTACAAAACTGTACTTTTTATATTTAATTGCTTCCCATTAGGGGGGGCACCTGACATCTGGGGCAAGAAAAACTGATGTAATAGCGTCGGCTGCATGTTTTATACCCCTGACGACCTGACATCGTGGAAGAAGGAACAGCAACCGACGCAGGACTCAAGACTTTGTTAATCAGGCCGATTGAGGGCTATCTGCAAGCAGATAACCCAAATGTAATGACTGCAACAGTGAATACACTCGAACATCAACATTTATGGTAAGTGTACACAACTGTACTTTTGATTTTTAGTAATGTAGAACAAAGTGACATTCCACATTAGTGTGTAGGCCAGATGTACAGTGATGTTTTGTTTGTTTTGATTTTGATGTATATTCACCTTTTCACCATGAGCTGTGTATCTTTTTTCTCAGCACATTAAATGCTATGTGTGCTCAGTGGGTTCATTGTTGATGAGGTGTAGCCACACCACAACAGATGGGTCAGTAGAGATGTTTTATCAACAAGGTTCCAGTGCAACTTGACAGTATTAGTAGCTAAGAGTGGAATTGTCTGCTGCCACATGGAAGGGTGTTTTATGTAGCAGGAAAAATACTGTAACCTATAAACTTCCTGATGATAAAACTAAATAAAACATAATGTACGATCAGTTACAAGTTTGTAACATTTTTTTGTCTTGATGTCTTTAATTCTACTGTAGAGCTTATACTGAAGTGAAATTGTTAGCTACTTAATTTTACCTTTTCTCTATAGGGCACTGCTACACTTCATTTGTTTCCACTATTCAAGCAGCTTTCAGAGTTTAAAGGTAAGATGTTCTAGCAATGATTCATTGGTCTTTTTTGGGGGGGTGGGGGTTCATGTATAAATTGGCAGCTTCTTTCCCAGCAATGCTGTCTGCCTTCTCTCCCAGTAATGCTCTATGCCTTCAGCTGCATTTTTCTTTCAGGCTGCCTTGTTGGATCAAGCATAGCAATTCTGCATTTACTTGTAGAACATTACTCTAAATTCTCTAAACCCACTGTATTGTCTTGAACAATTCTCAGATACAGAACTGAATGTCATATTTGTATGTCTTCATAAGGTAGTTTAGAGTGCCAGACGGAAGGTTAAATCTAAATACAGTTTACAAGTTGGGTTATGCAGTACATGACTATCCATTATAAACCTGTTGGTTTATGTTTATTGTTGACCTTTTTTGGGTTTTTAAAGGTAGTCACCAATGTGTGTGTGTGTGTGTGTGTGTGTGTGTGTGTGTGTGTGTGTGTGCTTTTGCCACTTCTTTATATTTACACACATAAAGATGACAAGATGAAATCTGAAATAAAAAAAAAATCTGAAGCCATGTACAAAATAACAATGTTAGCTTCACCCTGATTGCATCATACAGATGTTATCTATATGTGCCTAATATATAAATGTTGCCCTACTTTGTCTACATAAAATGATAAGCTAAAAATGTAATAAAATGCTCGATAAAGTGCTACATAGATAAATGCTAAATAACAAAGGTTAGAACTCCTTTTGTCCTGTACTTTGCTCATGTCTTACAGCAACCAAAATGGAAAAAAAAGCCATATGACTGCCAAGTACAGGAAAGTACTATGCTTCCCTTTCACATCTGTTCTCTTTTGGCGTGGGCCAGGTTATTGTTGCAAACATAAATGTAGAAACAGCTAAATGCTTGTGGAAAGTATTCAGAAATATGCAGGATATGCAGAAAATAAATAGATAAAACAACCAAAACTTGCCAGCAGACTTTAATATCAACTTGATGCAAATCCTTCCTGAACTGTGATAGTTACAAAATAGTTTGCTGTTTAAATTGAATACTTTACTAAAGAAAAATATTTATTAAGTAACAGAAAACGTTAGTAATACCCACCAGCAAGGAACTTTTAGGAGAAGCAGTGTAGCATTTCATTCTTCTTTATGTAGACTGTGACCAAGATTCATAGAGGTGCGCTCTGTGGTTGAGCAAGCCTTGTACCTCATTGTGGTGATGTACTGCATTGTAAAGTAGATATGAATGTGTATATGACAACAGTCTTTGCAGCCAATCAAATAGCTGTCCTCCAGTGACAAAATGGATGTAAGGCTAAATTGCTGCAAGATGACCAAAGTGGAGCAGAACAAGTACTATGCTGTGAAGCAAGGTAGCGGCCACATACCAGCTTATGCATATCTCACAATAGCAGAAGGTAGCGGGTAGTTCAAGTTGGCAACTTCTGGAGCAGGTTGTTAGCAAGTGCTATACGCAACCAGGCTGCAGCACATTTCAAACACCAGTCAGCTGGACACTTATTGGTTCCATTAAAGGGGAGGAAAGGGAGGGGTAGGGCAGTAAGAAATGGAGGAATATAGCAAGCAAGGGTACACATAGAAGGGAAGCATACAGGAAAAGAGGGTGAGAAAAGACAGGGCACAGTTTTTGTGAGGATATATACCCATTTTTGCTCATATATGTAGAGGGAAGGGATGATGAGAAAGATGGAAGGGAAACAGTGGGAAAGGGTAGATAGTGAAGGTATAAAAACACAGAACAGTACAGACAAACAGAGTTGTGCACTCACTAGGGGGGGGGGATGATGGATGAACAGGGACAAACAGTGTGGTAATTAGGAGGAGAAGACAACACATAACAGTCATTTTATGGCTCCATAGAGTAAAGTACACCTGACTAGGGGTATGGCAGGATACATGCAAGAGTGGTGGTTGTTAGCCAGTCCAGAGGGATGTCAGTTGTTCTTAGAAGATGGTTTAGATGGGTCAGAGTGGACAATGATAGGGTCTATACCTTACTGTGGTATCTTTTGATATGGGCCTGCCAGTTGAGCATGTTGGAAATGTACTCTATGAGGGTCATGGTAGCAGCTAGCCAGTGCGTCATCACACTGTTATTTGCCTCCCACACTGCTACAGTGATGATCGGGTCAGAACAGATGTTCAACCCAGGCTACCAACCTGGGAGTGTCAAAGCACCTCTACTCCAGTGAGACAATCACTGTCCTCTCACCTGCCACATTTGCAACCACAGGGGTGGTGGGCATCTGTAGCTGAGGTAGATGCTGCTTCTTGGTTTCATGACCTACATGACAGTTAAGCATAGTGGAAAGGGTAACATTATCGAACATGTCCTACAAGGAGCACAGGTAATAAAGTAGAACATACAACTACCTTTGGCTTTTGTGAGAACTGCTATACTTGACACAACACTCACCACACTGTGATGCAAATGTCAGCTGCTTCCTGTGGGAGCCATCGTGATTGGCCTCCCTCTGTGCACTGCTGAACAACACAAGGCACAAAACTGGCATCTCACACAGGTGTAGGTGATATATATAAAGACATCATTGCAAACCTACACTTCCACATGGACGTGTGGTAACAGATGACTGTAAATGGACCCACAACTATTCAACTAAGCTGTACATAGAATGCAAAATAGCAGATGCATGGATATAGCAAAGCTGCAGCCCCACATATATGTGCAAGACAGCAGAAGCCAGACATGACAGTCACACAACTGAACAGTCTTACAGTATGTTGCAGTCTGCCGGTTAGTGCAGAGGATTAAGACATCGAGCTGTTAATGGACTTTCAAGATGGCTGCACACTGGTGGTCAGCAGTTTAATTTCAGCTCTCCCAGTGTGAACACAGAAACTGAAGAAAGGAGTGCCATTGAAACTGTTATTTGAGTAAAATTTAGCTACTGGTTAGTGAGTACACTGCCTGTATGCCAGCAAAGAGGAAATTTGGAGAACCTGAAAGGAAATCAACCAGAAAAGGTGAAGAAAATACACTGGCTGGGAAGGATTTTGGGAAGAACCCTGCAGCTGTTCAGCAAAAAACAGTTCAAGTTTCAGTGTTGGTTCAAGAGATGGCTTTCAGTAATTTAGAAAAAAAATAAATCATACGTACTCAGAGGTGATTAAAGTAAATATGGCAAATGTTATAGTTTGCTAGGACCTCCAGAAGTCATTCTCCATGGCCTACTGATCAGTCGTGTAGCTTGAGTATGTGCCACCTGGGGCTGTCTTTAAGTTTGCCGCCCTTCCCCCCTCACAAAATCATGGTCGAATGGGGCCCTCCATACACAGCCCCCCCCCCCCCCGCAGCCATTCCAATGTCCCTTTACTTGGCTATTTCATCCCATTTACCATAAACTATGTAATGTGCTTGCTGCTTTACTTCTACGATGGTTATTTGGATTTAATTTTTATTTTATTTATTTATTTATTTATCATTTGTTGACCGGGAAAGTCCGACTAGGTTCCACAGAGCCTGTTTTCAGCGGAGGCCCGGGGAGAATAGCACAAACACTAATAGGCATTTGCTAAATAAAGCAATACAGTCTCACTATGAAAATAGACTTAGCATTGAAAATTCTCTGCCCTTGAAACAGCATTGAAACCACATTCAAAGAAAATGAATCTAGCCAGCGGTGGATAAAGATTACGTTTGGGCTGTTTTCAAATCCTAGACCCCTTGCACACGAAACATAAATGTGTTCTTTGATACATCTTCCTGACTGTATTAAATTACATTCCTTGTATAATACAGCACACTTTTGTTAGAGCACATTTTAAATTTGTTTTGAACATTTTTCTAGTAAGTAATGAAACAAAATGCATGAACCAATAATGACAAAACTCCCCAATTCAGAACATTTCCATCATAAAAGTCTACTCAAACTTCTGCAATCCACCAGTATCAGTAAATGTGCACAACATCTGCAGAAGTAAAAGTCATCTAAATAATTCCACATTAAAGAGATCTCTAAGATTTGTAACTAATGAAGAGGTTGTTGCTAACGAACAACATAATATTTCATTGTTTCATCTATAAATAAAGTGCCTGTTGCCCTTGAGGAGTAAATTTCCTATGTTACAAAATGATAAGCTAGTAATATTGCAGTAGGGAATGGATGGCAAACTGATAACAGTTTCATAGTTACTAGGTATCTTCACCAAAGAGGACATTCTCAGTACTGCAGCATCCACCCCCCTTTAAAAGTACAACCCAGTACAGTATCTGCAACCCATCTGCATACTGTGGGAGTAGAACCCACAGCCTTCTGCATCAAGAGGAAGTATTCTACCTGTTGTGCTACTAACAACACAAACAGACTTGGCATAAGCAGCACTAAACTTCTCTCCCCTGAAGAACTATGCAGCACAAGAAATCTAGAAAAAAGCCACAATTTATGGGTGGGGGGGACAAAAGCCCAAAACCAGGGACACATTTTAAACATTGCTTGTATAATCTTAGAAAATTTGCTGGAATAAAATGTTTTGTGTTACCATGCGTTTCCTGAAAGATAGGAAGACTGAAACTTAAATGGCTATCATTTTTAGTGAATTAACTTCTCACTGATTTGCCAGAAAACCACAAATTTTAAGAAGAACAGACCAAAAGTATGAGCCAAACATTCCAGACAAGAACTATGGTTAACTCCTTGAATCACAATTGGTGGTGGTGGTATGGGTAGAGAATTTAGGCTCTTGCTCCTTGTACCTAAGGTACAAGGTTTGAGTCTGAGTAACACTAACCAGATAGCTGGGGCATTTTCACACACACACACACACACACACACACACACACACACGTACGTAAAAGGAATCAAAACAGTTGCTGTTCAAAAGTAATGCCTGCAAGCTAAGCTAAGCACAGTTTCTCCTGCCCAACAGAATGCCTCTGCTACTGTTGTTAGACACACTAGCCATTAAGTAAAAGGAATCAAAACAGTAATTCCTGCAAGCCAAGCTAAACATGCCTCTGAAGCAGTAAATTAAAGAAGCCAGAAGATGCTGTTTCTCTCACACGCACATATCTCTTGCAGGCTGCAGCTGTTAAGTAAAGGTTAAGCACCTATGAAAGTTAGTTGGAGTTTTTCCTGCCGTTTCTCTAATGTAAATTGTAAAACAATGCCTGAATGCCTGCAACTGCTAAGTAAAAGTTTACATTTTTTACCTGGATGAGAAGGAGTCGGGGAAGAAAGATGTGCACTGCCTGAACACAGACTGGTCTGCAGAAGCTGACGTCATCCCGCACGCCCTGCATGTGATGACATCAGCAGTAAATAAATTTTAAAATATCACAAGAAATTCGGAAATTAAAGGGGCCACGCAGGAATTCGTGGCACCCCAATATTCTGCCCTCAAAACCGGTATTTACCAAGGAATTTGGTACAGTTGAGAGGTGTGGTTCACAGACAGTTATGTTTTTATCTTCACAGAACAGAGGACTTCCGAAAATCTGATCAATTGTTTGTTTCCTTTTCTTCCCTTTCTTCAGGCAGTCCAGTTTCAAAGGTTACCGTAGAGAAATGGCTTAGAGACTGTATTATATTTATTTGTCAGTTGAACGGGCTTCATCCTTCTTGTCCTGTCAAAGCCCACTCAACTAGAGCTGTGGCAACTTCTACAATTTTTCATGCTAGAGCCTTTCTAGATGATATTTGTGCAGCAGCTTCTTGGGCTTCTCCTCATACCTTTATCATTCATTACAAACTGGATCAGGTCTCCAGGGGTCGAGCTTCATGCGGTCTGATGGTGCTCAGGAATATTCTTCTGTGAGACCTCCCAAGGTTTAGGTAACTGGGGACTCTGTCCCTCAGTCAAGGATTATGTGAAAATTGACAGCATCACATGAAGAAGTTATGTCTTACCATAACGTTCCGTCTGTGTTGTCAATCTTCACTAATCCTTGACATTCCCTCCTCTCATCCACCAGTTTGAGACTTTTAGTGGATCGAATTCTTACAGGACTGGCTTCTTGCTACAGACACATATTTGGTTTCTTCTTATTATATATTGTTCATCTCTCACTAATGTAGGCAAACTCGATCTGAGGTAATTTTGAGAGGAGCATTATGGATAAAAGCCTGGCTCGAGAGTTTGGGAGGTGCGAGCTGAAATAAACGGCCGAGTTGGTTCCAAGGTTTGAAACCGAGCCCACAGCCAAGGATTAGTGAAAACTGACAACACAGATGGAACGTTATCGGAAGACATAACTTCTTCTTTATTTTATCCACTCAGTAGTTATCACTTCTCAGTAGTTATCACTTTGAATAAATTTCTATCTTCCTTAATAATTCTCAAATTATTTCCACTGTTCAGTCTCAGTCCTTAAGTCTTTTTTAACTGGTAAATGGAAAAATGCCAGTGTCTCATTTTTACTTCATTACCTTGCATCTTTAATTTTACTGAACATGCTCCTGTAAAATATAATTTCTATACAATATAGACCAATTGTTGTACTTTGAAGGAAAATAAGTAAATTATGTCTGAGTTCTTAGTACTGCATCCATACCAAATATTGTCATATTTCTTTAGAAAGCTGTTTTTTGTTATGTGTTCCCTTCTAGATCCCTCTGATATGTTCTTACTATTGCAAATTGAGTTTCGGTCTCCACCCATAAATAATGTTCCCCTGCTGTAAGATGCTATTTATTTACCAGTTTTCTTGAGCTCCATAATAGCAGTTTTTGGTGTAATATAAATACTTGCCAGCATAGTCCTTTTTCACTTTCAATAGCCCGTAATACAGTAAATATACTATTATCATCCTTTATTTCCTCTTCTGTCACTTCACTATTGAAGTCCTTGTGTTCTTTTTTCCTTTGTCCCTGATATTCTGCTGAATGTCCATCCTGAAATCCTTTCTTTGCTAAATTCAAATGCTTATTTCTATCCAAATGCATTTCATGCAACATTGCTGCTGTGTGTACCCTACATTTCTTAATATAATTTAGTACTCATTTCTTTTTGTCTATACATGGAAGGCCATTTACATTCTGTGGTAAAATGGAGAGAATAGCCATTATGATAGTAAGCTGTTATTCATAGGTAGGTACTAGGCTATTAGCCCTAGGGCTTATATAAGCCTAGCCAAAAAGGTACCCTGGCTTTCGCCACCCAAGCAAATTATTTTCCTGTGCCTCTGTCAAGCAGAGCAACAGAAGTGATCCCCAGGGTGAATTTCCTATTTCCCATCCAATCATCAAGATTTTTCTTGAAGAGTGCCAATGAGGAGCTCTGTTTGACATAGGTAGTCTGTTCCAGAGTATGGGAAGTCTCTGAGACAGGAATCTATTCCCTTCTGTTTTATGAAAATGTGTATTTTCAACATTTGGATTACATACACACACTGATGTTTGGCAGGTTACTCTCTTATGTAGTTTCTTCTTCCATCTCCATTTGAACCATCTTCACATATTACAAAACTTTATGCTTCAGTGAAAACACTGAAAATTTTCAGAACCACAGTCCCTTTTAACTTAGAACAAATGCACACAACTATGTACATTTTCAACAAAGGAAGTTTTCCCTTCCATAAAGGAGCAGTTGCCCCAAATTGTTGTCTGCAGCCACAGGCCTTATTAACTTGTAGCCTTAGAAAACGTGCACTGGCTACCTTTAAGTTAATACAGTAAATCGTGTACCGTTATGTTAAAGGCATTGTATTAAGATTGCTGTGAAGATAGCTGCTTATGTTATCAAAAACAATTTACAAATTAGTCTAATTTATATTTCATATGCACTGTATGTTTGTGATACAGGTGTAAGGTCTGCATATCAAGTTGATGATCATTTTCCTTGTCCATTTATTGATACTCTTAGTACAAAAAAGGCATTCAATAAGATAAAAAAGTGACATCCATAGGACAGGATAATATTCATGCCATTTTTTATATAATATAAAATACATACTTGTTCCTAATAAAAAAACAATGATCTGATGGTCTCAGTCTTCATTCATTCTTGACCAGTAGGGACTCTGTTCTGATCCTCGGAACTGGCTCGGCTGTGATACAGCTCGCGCCAGCCAAAAAACTCTCGAGCTAAGACTCAACCCATAATGCCCCTCTCTCCATTACCTCAGATCTCATTTGCCACTGTGATAGCAAAACACATCAGTTGATACTCTCCAGCTAAATCAAAAAAATGTATTGATTTTAAAAACATTCTATCTTTTTCTATACTTGTAATTATAATTTTTCCTCTTGTGTATACTCTTTGAGTGACTGTGCTTCTGCTTCTCTACCCTTAATACCTCACAGTATCTTTGTTACCATATTTGGTCACCTTCCCCTCTCCCTCTCTTACCTTGTAAGGTAGCTCTAATTTACCATTGTTGGTATTTCCTTTTCTGTCTTTACAATCTTGATATTTCTCTCTACCATCATTGGTAGAATTTTCATCTGTCTTTGACTGCAGTCATGTGTGTGTGTGTGTGTGTGTGTGTGTGTGTGTGTGTGTGTGTGTGTGTGTGTGTGTGTGTGTGTGTGTGTGTGTGTGTGTGTGTGTGTGTGTGTGAGATCCCTTGACCAGTTGGCTAATTCTCTTCTTAGTGTTAAAATAGCAGAAAAGCAAAAGGGCACTTTGGATTTTAAACAGTGCCAAGACTGTGGGCAAAAGATGCGTAATTCAGATGGGCATCTTTCATGCGTATATTGTTTGGGTGCAGCCCATTTGGATCAAGAAAGTTTGATCTACCAGGCCTTCAGTAACAGGGCCTTGGTAGAAAGACGTAACAAAAATGATTTTAAAAAGGAATGCTAAAGAGTTTTTTTGAAGAATCGTTGTCCAAGTCAGATCCTTCCTCCTCCTCCTTTAAATCTGATCACACCAAAAAGAGGAGTCACTCGGTGCCAGTTTTCCCTTTGGCACTGGTGGCTAAGAGACACAAGTCCACGGTTCCATCAGTCTCCTCGTAACCGAAGGTTAAGGTTCCAAAATTAACGGAATGTGAATCTTCGGCACCGTCTACTGTTCCCATGGCACCAAGAGCTTTGGTGCTGACGTTAACACCGGCTTCTTTAGTTTCCTGATCGGTGTCGACTTCACCATCTGTACTGAAGAAGACTCTACGCACCCCTTTGGTGCCAAAGCCTGAACTAATGCATGTTCCCAGGACAAGGTTTTCCCCTTCCATGGACCCCTTTGTTGTCGGTTTGATCTTCCAGTAGTCTTTCTGAGGCAGAAGTTATGAGGTTGGTGGATCAGCTTTGGTGGATCAGCTTTTGATAGCCAGGGGTCTTCCTACCCCTTCTCAGACCTCTCTCCCTTCTGAAGTTGGGGTATTTTCTGCCAGGTCTCCACCAGATTTTCCTTCTCTGACATCCTTGTGAGGCTTAGAGCCCACCACTTCGATTTCCCCGGTTCCAGTTGTCCTGGTGCCAGCAAGCACTCCCTGTTTGGTTCCAGGGACTGCTCTGACATCTTCGGTCCTTGAAGGCGGTAGACTCCTGGGGCCGTAGCACGGCTGTTGGTTCCGAGGGTTTTGGATTGGCTCCTGTTTTTTACTCTGAGTCATCCTTAACTGTGGGAGCCCTGACAGTTATGGGCTGTAGCCTGGCTCCTGCTTTGGATGGTGGTCTCTCGGAGCGGGTTGTGACCTCGGTTCCGAGGTTGTCTTTTTTGGTTCCAGGCTCCCATTCCTCTTCAGGGGTGCCTGCCTTCTAAGTCAGGGAGAGGGCATTAGCCGCTGCTGGCTCTCAGCTGGGCCCTTCTTTATTGGAGTGTCATATGTCAGTACCTTCTGGTCTAGAGCTGCCACCATCCTCCATGTCTGGACAGTGAGCACCAAAGCTACAAGTTACCCCTCTACATAGCCCCTTTTCTTCAGAGTCTTCCTCAGAGGCTCACACTGAGGAACTACCCCAAAATAAGACATGTAAGAGGAAGCACTTGGATTCTCTGGAAGAATCCATCACTGAAGACACAGACTTCGATGATGGGGAGGATTCCTCCCAGTCACTCCCTGAAGATGTCTCCATTGGAGATAAACTGGAAATCCTTAAGCAAAGGGATGACTGGAAGCCCATAGACCTGACCTCTTAGGAATCCATGTACTTGTAAGCCTTTGGTGCTTGCCCATCTAGCTCTTGGGTGACCCCACCCGCTGACAATCTCATTAAATTGATAAGCAATGGGTGTGGAAGGCCCCTGATTCCATAGAGCTGATTCTCCAGAGGCCAGACAAAATCTTATCAGGCCCCAAAGATCACCAGTATTGGGTCAAGGGTTTAGCAGTAGATGCCATGGTGGTGATGGTCACCAAGAAGGAACTTGCAGATGAGAGTCCCACTGTCCACCCACCTAACTGAGAGTCTAGGAAGATGGACAGATTTGGAAAGTGGGTCTATGCTTCATCAACCTTCGCCCTAAGGTCCTTGAATTTCATGGCACACTTTACTAGACTCCAGAGGGATCTGATTAAGGAGTTATCTGATATCATAGTTGGAGCAGTGTCTGACAAGGTGCAGGATAAAGTTGACTTTCAGCTGGCTACCCTGGAGTCTATATCAATCTAGTCTATTTGGCTCATTGCATATGCAGCCAAGGGGATGGCCAGAGCAGCCGGTTTAGGTGTTGCCATAAGGCGTCACTCCTGGATGCATTTGTGTGAGTTCGCTGAGCCTTTCAAGTCTTCCTTCATTAATGTGTCTTTTGATGGATCATCCTTGTTCAGCCCCAAAGTCAAAGACACAATAACCAGGTGTGAAAAGGATGGAAAGACCCTTTCTTCTCTGGGCATTCCTTTTTCTAATCCTCAGCGGTCCTACTCCAGGAATCAGAGGAGTGGAAAGATGTGGTTCAAGAAATCCTAAGGGCCTTTCCAGGACACAAGTGGCGGTAGCTCCCCTTGGGGCAGAGGGGGGAACTCTAATGGAAGATGCCGATCCCATGGCAGAGGTTGCTTACAAAATCAGGGCTCCAGAGACTCCTTCTCTGGACAACCCTAGCAGAGCTCCTGAAAGGATGTCTGATTGCTTACCTCTGAAAGCAGTCAGTGGAAGACTTTCACTGCACTCGACAGCCTGGCGACAAATTACTTCCGATATTTTGGTGCAGAAGATCATTACCAGAGATTCCCATATCCCCTTATTCTTTTCCTAAGATCATAAAGAAGAATCCCTGATGCACCACCCAATCAGAGACACCAAGCAGCCTTGGGGATTCAAAAGCTGCTAGAAGAAAGAGTCATCCAAGAAGTCCCACCAGGTCAGATAGGATGTGGATTTTACTCAAATTTCTTTTTAGTGCCAAAAAAGACAGGGGACTGGAGACCAATATTGGACCTCATCCTTCTGAACAGGTTTGCTCAGCAAACAAAATTCCATATGGTCACAGTTCAGTCTATACTTCCCTTTCTAGAGGAAAACGATTGGATGTGCTGTATAGATCTTCAAGACAAACGCTCCAGAAGGTTTATCCACTTTCGGCAAGTAGCTAATCATTTCCAGTTCAGAGTGCTGCCCTTTGGTCTCACCACATCCCCCAGGGTGTTTATGAAATGCATGACAGCAGTCACGGCTCACTTGAGACTACACAGATTCTGGGTGTTTCCTTACTTAGACGACTGGCTCCTCACCGCCCCCACCAGGCATCTACTGCTTCAAGCCAAAAACTTAATTCTGCAGCTTTTCATTTGTTTGGGCATCACAGTCAACAGAGAAAAATCCCAGCTGACTTCAACACAAGACCTAGAGTTCATAGGAACTCGCCTCAGTACAATCTCTTGTGTAGCTTCCCTCCCTCTTCACAGACTACAAAAGATATGGTCTCAAGTACATGTTATATCCAAAGATAAACTCCCCGCTGTTCTTGTCCTGCAAGCATTAGGATCCATGGCTGTGACCATTATTGTAGTACCTCAGGCAAGATTTCACATGAGGCTACTTCAGTGGCTCTTGGCTTCACAATGGTCCATCCTAACACATCCGATGACTTATCCCATTCTAATAACAAGTCGCTGCAAAACAGATCTATCCTGGTGGAGGCAGTCAGAGGAAATTCTTTTGGGCCATCCCTTTATTCCCTGTCAGCCCAAAGCCATAGTGACCACAGACGCTACCTAGATTGGGTGGGGGGGCATTATCTGGGAAGAACAGTCTAAGGCACTTGGACTCTGCAAGTGGCCAATTTGCACATCAGTGTCCTGGAATTGAGGGCAATGCTATTAGTGTTGCAAGCCTTTCAATCTGCCCTCCCTTCAGGGACAGTTACAATATAGTCTGACAACTTGTCAATGGCTTGGTACATGAACAAAGGGGGTGGAACCAGATCTTACCCCCTGTGCCGGGAAGCTCTCAGATTATGGCAATGGGCGATATCCTCCATCTGCTTTCTAGTTGCAACGCCTATCCCAGGGAGCTCCAGCGTAATAGCAGACAAACTGAACAGATGCATTCTCCTGCCTCACGAGTGGTCTCTCAATCCCAAAGTGGAGATGGAAATTTTTCGTTGATGGGGCCAGCCTTGCTGCGACCTCATTGCTTCCCCAACGAACAACAAATGCAGCAGCTATTTTGCCCTAATTCACCCTCAGGGAGAGTCCCCGAGATACAGTCTCTTTCTCGATTGGCCCTTGGGTCTTTTCTATGCCTTTCCCCCGTTTCCTCTTTCCTCGAAGAAAACTCAAAGGTTGAGAAGCAAAGTGATCCTCATTGCAGCCTTTTGGCCCCAGCAAGTCTGGTTCCCCTTTCTTTGGCTTCACCTGATTCACTGTCCTTGAATTCTGGACCCAGTTCCAGACCTGCTTTCTCGTCCACAGGGATTGATGCACCCCAGCCTTCACCGTCTCAAGCTGACAGCTTGGTTCCTCCAATTCCATTAGTCGCCAGGCAAAATAACATAACTTCCATCCATCCATCCATCCTCAACCCCTTTTCCCATTTTACACATGGGGTTGGGGTGTCACTTTAGCAGTGACAATCATCTCAAACCAAGGTTTTAGACCACAAGGTGGCTAGCCCTTCAGCGGTAGTTCATTCGTACACTCACTTGCACACACAGTCTCACCTACGGTCAATTTAGAGCTTCCATTCCACCTGCTGCATGTCATTGGAATGTGGGAGGAAACCCATGTAACCTCAAGGAGGACATGCAGACTTCACCCAGAAGGCACCTCAGCTGAGAATCGAACCAGAGAACCTATTGCTGTAAGGGAACAGTGCTAACCGCTGCACCACCGTGGCCACCCTAACTAGCATAGTTGAGAAAGTTTTGGAATTTTTAGCTTCCCTTTTTGATCAAGGAGCATCTGCTTCCACCGTTAAAGTTCAATTAGCGGCCATTTTTAATTTTCACAATGGCTGCGATGACCATTCTTTAATTTCCCATCGCTTATACAAAGATTTTCTTAAAGGTGCCTTGCGTCTAAAACCCCCATTCAAGGACCCTGTAGCTCCTTGGGATCTGACCCTGGTTTTGCAATCTTTGGTACTTCCTCCCTTTGAACCAGCAACAACTTGCCATCTCAATTTTTTTTATGGAAATTTTTTTTTTCATAGCCATTGCTTCTGCCAGGAGAGTTTTTGAGATTCAAGCATTATGTGCAAAACCCCCATATCTGATTTTTCATAAGGATAGGGTTTTGTTAAGATCCAGCTCTTCCTTTCTTCCTAAGGTGGTCTCAGAATCTAATATTAATCAAACTATTGATTTGCCTATTTAATTCCACAATTTCTCCAATAAAAGTGAATATTGCTTGCATTTACTGGATGTTCACAGACAATTACATTTCTAACTCTACAGGACTAAAGAGTCTATAAAATTGGGCCAATTATTTGTTTCTTTTTCAGGTCCAACTCTGGGAAAACCTGTCTCAAAAGTTACCTTGTCAAGATGGCTAAGGGATTGTGTTAACTTGTGGTTGTTATGATTATAAATGAAAGTATCTGCACCTGTAAGAGTGCATTCTACTAGATCAATTGCCACATCAGCTGTTTTTCTTTCAAAAGCTTCCATGGATGAGATATGCACAGCCGGAACATGGGCTATGCCTCATACCTTTATCACTCATTACATATTGGATGTGGTCTCCAGGGGAGAAAAGCATCCTTTGCCTCTATGGTTCTCAGAAATATCCTTCCATAAAGCCACCCAGGGCCTAAAGTAGCTGGGGATTCTGTCCCATTGGTGAAGAATGAATCAAGATCGACAACATCAGATAAGGACGTTATGTACTCACCATAACGTTCCATCTGTGTTGTCAATCTTCATTCATTCTTGACATCTCACCTTCCTTCCCCCTCCTGCAGATTTCCTGGAGGATCGGACACTTGTCCTGGGAACCTATAGGCTTGACTTTAAACAAGGCTTCTACTTTTATTTATATGTTCTTCTGTCTTACTATTTGGCTGCAAACTCAATCTGAGATAATGGAGAGAGGGGCATTATGGGTAGAGTTTTAGCTTGAGAGTTTTTTAGCAGGCGCAAGCTGTATAATGGCCGAGCCAGTTCTGAGGATCAAAACTGAGTCGCCATTGGTCAAGAATGAATGAAGATCAACAACACAGGTGGAACGCTATGGTGAGTACATAACTTCTTTTTTAACATGCTACTTTATACTGGTTTGGTTCTGGATTCTTGGAAAGTTTCACATTACCTCAATTTATAGAAAAAGAAAGAGATGAGGTACAAAATTTATACGTGTTAGCTTGACTTCAGTTATCAGCAAATGTTTTGAATGTATTATTGATCTTATTTATCATTCTAACAATCTTGGGTTGTTAGATTTGTTCCAGCATGAGTTTAATAAGGGTAAGTCTACTGAAATTTACTGGAATTTTATGAACTTTTTTTTAGCAATGGAAGTAGAACTGAGTACAGAATAGTGTACTTTTGATATGCCCAAGGCCTTTAACTCACTTCCTCATGCGGTAATATATAATGCCATGGTTAAAGCTAACATTAATCCATACATTATTAGATGGGTAATGAATTGATTGCATGCCAGATTGGTCACCATTAGAGGTGCTTACTTTTGAGTCTTTACCAGATGTTCTTCATGTTTCACTGTTGCAGTCATCACATTTGGGCTACCTGCCTGCAGGTAGCCCTCAGCCGGCCTGAATACCAGAGTCTTTGGATTTCTGCGTTAGATGCTGTCGCTTCTTCCATGACTTCAGGTCGTCAGGGGTATAAGACATGCAGCTGATGCCATTACATCAGTCTCTCTTGCCGTGCTGTGCCCGAAGTAGAAGCAGATGTTCTTTGTGTTTCACTGTTGCAGTCATTACATTTGTGGTAATCTGCTGGCAGGTTGCCCTCAGTCGGCCTGAATAACAAAGTCTTGGGTCCTGCGTCTGTTGCTGTCTCCTCTTCCATGACGTCAGGTCGTCAGGGGTGTAAAACATGCAGCCAAAGCTATTTTATTCAATCTTTCTTGTCGCATGGTGCCCGAAGCAGAAGCAGTTCGCAAGTGCCGGTCGGCCGACTCCTGAAATTTTCGCATTTTATTTCAGAACCGAAGTATTCAACTAAAGCTAAATACCCCGTTGGGGAAACTTTTTCTTGCTCCTTACCGATGTCAGTAAAAGTTAATAATTGCATTACTTGTGGGAAGCAAATACCTCATAAGGATTTTCATTTGTACTGTATTCCTTGCCTAGGCCCAGATCATAATGTGCCTTGCTGTCGGTTTTGTGCTAGATTTAACCAACGCACTGTTAAGCGTCGGTATATTTTTGCTTCAAAATATTTTGGATCCAGATTTAATTACCCTGAAATGTCGTCGGTTAGCAATCCGACTACCGGAGGTCACAAAAAACGCAAAGAAAAAGACAGAGGCAGACCGTTCAGGTCCAAAACCGACGACGAAGCTTCTCCTAAGCCAGTCGCTGGTTCGCTGGTACTCAGTGAGGTACTTTCGCAGCCCCTGTTACCTGCTACTTTTGAGTCGCAGGCCTTTACCGAGACCCAAGCAGAGTCCGGTATGCCGTGATATTCTCAGAGTATTGAATCCACAGATGTCTCTCCCTTGGATGGGTCCGGAGCCGCTGAGCGGGCACCAGCTTCTGAGGGTGTTTTCAGGCCTCAACATGTTTACATAAAACCGAAGCCAACTTCAAAAACAAGATCAAAAACAGTTTCTAAGTCTAAAAAACCAGTGCATGAGCCACGTGCTCAGGCCCCTATGCCTAAAAAACAGATGATTAAAATGGCTGAGGACTTAATTACCTTGATCAGGGGTTCCCAAACCCCCATGTTGATTTCTGATTGTGTGGAAAATAAAGAATTACAGGAATTATTGCATGCAGCAGAACAGGTTGGAAAGCATACTTTGCAGTGTGGTTTTGTTTCCTTGGAGGCCTCTTGCAGGGCCGCAGTTACTGTATCTGTGATTAGAAGGCATGCCTGACTCAAGGAACAAAATCTGCCTGATCATGTTAAAGCTAAATTGTTGAATGCCCCTTTACAGTAATAAGGCAGAAGAGGTTTTAAAGAAAATGGAAGACAAAGCTAAATCTATGCAAACTGTTAAAGATTTCTTACAAGTGCAGCCACCCAGGTTCAGTAGACACTGGCCTACTAAAAATTGGTCCTTTCCTGTGTCCAACAGAGCCTCTCAAGGCAAATCCAAGCACTCAAAAGGCTCTAGATACCAATCACAGGGTTCTTACAGGTCAAAGCAATGGGGTGCCTCCACCTCCATATCTGGAGGAAACAAAGCACAACCCTACAGTAAGCAGTCTCAATGACTTCCCTCTACCTTCACCAAGCACTTCTCTTGGCAGCCCCCTTGGGGGGAAAATTAGCACTTCATGCTCAAAATTGGCATTTAATTACCTGGGACAAGTGGGTATTGAACATAGTATCCCAGGGGTACAGATTTCATTTCCATACTTTGCCAATTCCAAACGGTTGGCCAGATCTGCCACAAAATCAGTGGGCAGAGGCTCAGAAACATGTTACGTCCCTCATGGATATGGGGGCTATTCAGCTAGTACCAGAACAGGAAAAAGGACAAGGTTTTTATTCAAGGCTGTTCCTGGTACCCAGAAAAGACAATGCATGGTGTCCAATACTGGACTTATCGATTTTGAACACTTACCTGGACATTCCAAAATTCAAAATGCTGACTTTACAACAGCTACTGCCTATGCTGGGCAGGAACACTTGGTTAGTGACTCTAGACTTAAAAGAGGCATACCTGCATATCCCAATAAGGGAATCATGCAGAAGATATCTCCGCTTTAAGGCGGTTTTTTTGCATTACCAATTCTCTGCACTGCTGTTTGGCTTATTTACTGCACCCAAGGTCTTTACAAAGTGCCTGGCACCAGTAATTGCATTTTGCAGACAAAGAAGCATACAGATTTATCCTTACCTGGCCAACTGTCTCATTCAAGCAGAGAACAAGGACATTCTTCTTTAACATCTGATGTTTGTAAAAAGGCTTCTAACATGCCTAGGGTACACAATAAATGAAAAGAAATCACAACTGGTACCCTCTCAAATAATTACATTCCTGGGTGCAAGCTTGAATACAACTGCTCAGATGGCTTACCTTACGCCAGGCAAACAAAGGCAACTGACAACATACTTCAAACAGATGGCAACAAAAACCCAGTTATCTGCAAGACAAATTCTGCAGGCTTTGGGGTTCATGGCATCCTGCATTCTACTAATTCCATATGCAAGACTGCATATGAGGAAATGTCAGTGGTACCTAAAAAGTCTATGGAGTCACCATTGTCACAGTCTGGAAACAATGATTCCTCTCATTCACTGCCTACAACAGGAGTTACTTTGGTGGGCAGAGACATGTCACCAAAACAAGGGACTGTCATTCATTCTACCCCCTGCCACCCAAACCCTAACTACAGATGCATCAGACTATGCTTGGGGGGGCCCACCTGGCGGGGAGATGCATTAAGGGCATATGGAGCCCAAAACAAATGCATCTGCATATCAACCAGAAAGAAGAGATGCTAGCTGTTCAGAATGCTCTGACAGCCTTCAAGGACTTACTTCATCCAGGACAATTACTGATAAAGACGGACAACACCACGGTTATGTGGTACATAAACAAGCGGGGGGGGGGGTACACATTCCTACCCCCTTTGCAGACTAACCATGGCATTGTGGAACACAGCCTTGACATAACCAAGTACATCTTCAAGCTCAATTCCTGCCAGGAAAAAAAAATACTCTGGCAGACGACCTAAGCAGAAATCTTATGGACCTGCACGAGTGGAAACTGGATCCACAAATCTTCAGCATGGTAACATAGAAATGGGGGAGCCCAGACATAGATTTGTTTGCCTCTCCCCAGAATTATCAACTGGACAAATTCTGCACAAGGACCTGTCACAGACAAGCATGGAAAGTGGATGCCCTATCCTTCAGTTGGAAAAACCTTTCAGTCTATGCCTTTCCCCCTCTGCCTCTTCTCTCCAACGTCTTACTAAAGGTCAAACAGGAAAAAACAAAAGAGATCCTAATTGCTCCGGACTGGCCTCGCCAGCACTGGTACCCAATCCTAAGGAATATGTCTCAACTCCCTCCTTGGTACTTGCCTTAAATGCCTCGTCTACTGTCTCAGCAGAACAATCAAATTCTCCACACCCAGCTCCAAACTCTGAACCTTGCACCATGGCTGATCATTTAATTATTCAAACTACACCTCTCAGTAAATCTGTGATGGATGTAATTTTGGAAGCTAGAAGGCCTAGTACTAGAAAATCTTATGCTGATAAATGGAAGAGATTCTGTGCTTGGAACCAAGCACAAGGAACAGACACAGCAAAACCAAATATTCCTCAGATTTTACAATACTTGACTGAGATGCTTGACAAGGGCCTATCTTTTTCTTCAATAAAAATCCATGCCTCTGCCATCTCGGCTCATTACAACACGGAGCCTCCCATCTTTTCTCATCCTCTGCTAAAACAGTATCTTAGAGGGACCAAAAATGTAAGGCCTCCCAGAAGATCACCAACTCCTGCATGAGACCTCAATTTTGTGCTGGAAAAACTCACCCTGCCTCCTTTTGAACCAGCAGCTACTGCGGATATAAAATTTTTATCTTGGAAAACAGCTTTCCTTTTGGCAATCACTTCAGCAAGAAGGGTTTCAGAACTACAGGCTCTCATGGCTGTGGAGCCTTTTATTACATTTTACCCGGACAGGGTGTCTCTCAGGACCAATCCTTCCTTTATGCCTAAGGTGGTATCCAGTGTGGCTCTTAACCAAACTATTCACATGCCAACATTTTACCCAAATCCGCAGAATAAGGGGGAGCGGATTCTGCATTCATTGGACGTACACAGACAACTAAGATTCTACTTACGATGAACGAAAAAGAAACCAAAAACTCACTGGTTGGATTCAAGACGCTCTCCACAAGATGCTGGAATATTTTTCCTTTTATTTACTGATAGACTTGAAGTGCGTTCAGTATCATGCACTTTTCAGCAAGTGAATACTCAACTTCTTCAGAATGCAAAACAGTGGAGCCTTCCAAAAGGCTGCCTTTAATACATCAATCAATTAACACTAATTAGAACATTTAAAAGGTCTGTTTCACTAATTAAAACAAGCATAGTAAACTGCAACCTATAAAAACAGTATGTAAAGACTAAAACAACCACCAGGGCTAGTCAATACAAAACATGCTTGATTCTATATAATAACAATAAAATATTTAGAAGTTAGAATCCATCACAGTATAAGTAACAACACTGATGTGAAGATGTAAACTGTGTTTGTTACTTTTCAGTATTAATGTGCAAAATTAATACAAGTCATCCCCTATGTACAAAACCATCCCCCTTTTCAACAAATCTCTACTGTTTGGAGGTTAAGCAACTTTAGAAAGTTCTACAAATTGCAGGGTTTTTTTTTTTTTTTAAACAATTTTAAGAAGTTAAAACACACAATAATAATAATAGGAAGTACCATGCAACTAAAAATGAAAATAAAAATAAACTTAAAAAGAAGAATTAATGTGTCTTGCTGCAAATAGGTCTACTTCCTACTTAGTTTGCACGTAATTATGCATCCAATACAAAATGTACAAGTTGTAATGTGTGCTGATATTTAGTCTTGTAAGTGCCTAAATGTATATAAAGCATCCACCTATTAATAGGCTTGACAAGGGTGGGGGTGAGTTTACTACCTCTCTAAGTTCTTTAACCTCAGTATACACTGAATTGAGCACATTTCATTTATGCCAGGTCTCTGGTTAGAATTAACCCTCAATTGCCAAAGGAGCTCTTTCCTTCGAGTTTAAGTGAGTCATGACCACCCCTTCCATCACTGACCTGTTGGTCAATGGCCCTGAATTTAAACTCGTGTCCTGGATGTTAGAACGCCTTGCCAAAGCGTTGGACAGTTTATTACACCTAATGCTGTATAGGTGTTCGTAGATCCTCTCGTTTAACCTTCTGTCCGTCTTCCCTATATAGAAGACCGGCAGTGACAACACTTGGCTAAGTACACTACGTGTTTACTGTTGCAATTGAGTTTATAGTTTGTTTTAAACTTCCACTCACCTATTTCAAAATTACAGCCTTCATCAATAAACTTACAGTACTTGCACATGTTACATTTAGTCATACCTTTCCTAGTTGAAAATCCTGTTTACTACTCTCGAGGAGTTCTTTCAAGTTGCTGCCCCTTTGTATACTATCTTTGGTTTAATTGGGAGTTTGTGTCTCAATTCATCATCATTAGCCAGGAAGTCCCAATTTTTAGAATGATATTAAAGATAGCGTTGGAATCTAGGTTGAATGTGCAAGTAAAACTAGCCATGTAGTTCACCTCATTCCTTTCACTCCTTCATTAACCACTGTAACACTCTGGGTAACACCTCTCATTTAACAGTGGTACATATACCTTCAAGGTTCTTTTGTTTTAACTTCCTCGAAAATCTCAGTGAGGAAGTCATGAGGGTAACCCTCCTAAAAGAACTGAAATAAGGTTTCACATTCACTAACAAATTCTCATCATACATTATCATTCTAGCTGCCCTTACTAACTGACCTTTTACAACAGATTTCTTTTGATGTTTAGGGTGGCAGCTAGAAAAATGGAGGAAGGAATTAGAGTATGTCGCCTTCCATGTATCTTAGATACCCAGGATTTCTTATTATAATCTTTCCTAAGGTCGACATCTAAATAGTCTATTCTATCCTTATTGAAGTGAAATGTGAAGGAAAGGAAGTCCAGAATTATTGAGGTACCTAATGAACTCTTCGATCTCAGTGTTTGTTCCATCAAACATCACAAACATATCGACTAGGAATCGAGTGTAGAAGAGGAGCTTTGAATTGTGGTCTCCTTCATTTAGTAAATAGGATCTCTCCCAAGATGCCATGACTAAATTAGCTATGCTCCACACACATGGGGAATCCATGGCTATCATAATTTTTGATGGTATAATTCCTTCTCAAATTTGATAAAATTGTATGACAGGACCACATCAATTAACTCTCCTACCAATTGACTTTCTTCACTAGTTGCTCCCAGTGACCTTAACATAGCTGGTACCCAATCTACTGCTATATTGTGGGGAATAGAAGAGTAAAGGTCTTTCACGTCAATAGTTACAAAGAAGCAATTAGGGTGGAACCCCAAAGAATTAATAGAACTTAAAAAAGACCAGGAGTCTTTAGTGATTTGCTTTTCCATTACCACATATTTCTGTAAAATACTATCCAAAACCTTGGCACAGGTATGTGTGATACTGTTTCTCCCGTCCACCAAGGGTCTCATTGGTGGATCGTTAATGTTCTTATGGATTTTGGGGATTCCAAACAATAAAGGTGTTCTAGGTGTGATTTGTTGCATGTAACTATATGTTTCTCTATCAATACGTGCTTCAATGTATAACTCTTCTATGAAGCTTTTAATTCTGTTATGTGCTGTATTCATCTCACTGATGGATGATTTCAATAAGCTTCACCATTAAGAATTTGGTACATTCTTGCACTGTAGTCTTCACTAGTCATGATGGTAATGCCACCCCCTTGTCCGGCTTCATTAAGCGGACAGGGGCCTCAGGAACTGTAATTCAGTTCTTTCTTCCGTTGATATGTTGTGGTTAATGTAACCATGTTTTGGATTTTGTCTCTTCAAGTTCCTCAAATCTAGTTCCATTGCTCTCTCAAAGATTACCAGCGTGGGGTGTAATGGAGGGTTAAAACGCTGGATACATAAAATTGAGACTTCCTGTTTAAATCGTTGCCCATAAGGTGTAGCAAGTTGAGTTTCCTCGTGAACAGTTTCAAGTCTATTAAAGTACTAGCCAGGTCAAAGTGGCAGGAAGGTACAAAAGTATGTCCTCTGGATAAAAGATCGACCCTCACTACTAATGTTGTAGTGGGTGTAATTGAACACCTTAAAGTCACCACTCTTATTCAATAGTATCCTACAGCCCTGGTCAAAAGTTCCGGGGTCCTCATTTTGTCTTGGAATTACCACCTCTTCCTCCTGGCCCCCTCCTTTGTTGTTGTTCTGCCCACGAATGGGAGGCTCCTGGTCGAAAATTTTCACCCTGGTTGTTACTGTTCATGTTGGCCCCATTGTTGTTATTAGTACCTATGTTGTTGTTTTTGTTTTTATTATTATTTTTATTTTGATTTTGGTTCGCTATCCTTTCACTTCTCCTGGTCTCAGCTCTAGTATCTTGACTGTTGAGCTCCATGTCTTCATCCCATTGGTCCCCATTTTGATACCTTTGTTCTCCCTCCAGAACACCAGCGACATCTATATTTCCCCTGGGTCCCCCGTGATTAAGGCCTTACTGTTGGTATACACAGGTGGTTTTGGGTATGCTTTACCAAGTCTATAATCATTAAGGTCTCTAGTGATTTTTTTGTTTTTTGTTAGATTCAATCTACTCAGGTGTTCATCGATGCTCAAGAAGCACCTCTCATATTCGAACTGGTATCTCCCATAATTAATGTCATTTTTGATGCCATTGTCCAGTTCATCAATTTCTCTGAGTTGAACATCTATTAAAAGTTGGTATTGTTCACAAAGCAACCCTAACAGTTCCAACCCATGTCTATCAAACAGTGACAACAACGCCTTGTGGAAGGAGGAACCTTCCACTAGTCCTGCAGGGAATTGCCATTGTCGCAGTCCCTTTGGCACTATTTTCAGTTTGATACATTCACGGAAGTAAGCAACCTCCAGTTGCAACTTCCGTACTTTAAAAAGTTTGTTATCAAAAATAGTCAGCCTAGTTGTTAAGTCATGGCTTACCTCCTCACGGTCTGCCAAGTGAGGTAACGCCTCCGTTGTTAAAACGAATTCTCTGTGTACCCATACATCCAGAGCTGGAGTCGCCTGATGTTTCTATGGGCTTGAATGGCTCGACCCTTGGTGTCCAGTTCCTGTTGTTTCACCAATACCACGGTCGTGTTGCTGTTCATCCAGGCACTGCTCGCTTCTGTTGTTACTTCCTGTTGTAGTGGTACTACCTCCCGGTTGACAGGAACTACTCCTAACTCCACTGTTCTGTACTCTCTGCGTACCCGTGCGATACTTCCACAGGTCCTGTTCTCTCTCTTGTAATTCTTAGGTAGGCGTGGAAGGTTGTAGCGCTGACCTGCTGACAACCGTCCACTTTCTGGGTTAAAAGCTCAATGAGCATAGTGAGGTTCCCCTCATTCTCTTGAGAGTTACCGATGTTCACTGGAGAGCTTCCTGGTTCCATTCGGCACAAAAGACAAACCTCCGATGAACGAAAAAGAAACCAAAAACTCACTGGTTGGATTCAAGACGCTCTCCACAAGATGCTGGAATATTTTTCCTTTTATTTACTTTTATTTACTGATAGACTTGAAGTGCGTTCAGTATCATGCACTTTTCAGCAAGTGAATACTCAACTTCTTCAGAATGCAAAACAGTGGAGCCTTCCAAAAGGCTGCCTTTAATACAACAATCAATTAACACTAATTAGAACATTTAAAAGGTCTGTTTCACTAATTAAAACAAGCATAGTAAACTGCAACCTATAAAAACAGTATGTAAAGACTAAAACAACCACCAGGGCTAGTCAATACAAAACATGCTTGATTCTATATAATAACAATAAAATATTTAGAAGTTAGAATCCATCACAGTGTAAGTAACAACACTGATGTGAAGATGTAAACTGTGTTTGTTACTTTTTCAATATTAATGTGCAAAATTAATACAAGTCATCCCCTATGTACAAAACCATCCCCCTTTTTTTTTTTTTTTTTTTAAGTTCTATTAATTCTTTGGGGTTCCACCCTAATTGCTTCTTTGTAACTATCGACGTGAAAGACCTTTACTCTTCTATTCCCCACAATATAGCAGTAGATTGGGTACCAGCTATGTTAAGGTCACTGGGAGCAACTAGTGAAGAAAGTCAATTGGTAGGAGAGTTAATTGATGTGGTCCTGTCATACAATTTTATCAAATTTGAGAAGGAATTATACCATCAAAAAATTGGGATAGCCATGGGTTCCCCATGTGGGGGGAGCATAGCTAATTTAGTCATGGCATCTTGGGAGAGATCCTATTTACTAAATGAAGGAGACCACAATTCAAAGCTCCTCTTCTACACTCTATTCCTAGACGATATGTTTGTGATGTTTGATGGAACAAACACTGAGATCGAAGAGTTCATTAGGTACCTCAATAATTCTACGGACTTCCTTTCCTTCACATTTCACTTCAATAAGGATAGAATAGACTATTTAGATGTCGACCTTAGGAAAGATTATAATAAGAAAACCTGGGTATCTAAGATACATCGGAAGGCGACATACTCTAGTTCCTTCCTCCATTTTTCTAGCTGCCACCCTAAACATCAAAAGAAATCTGTTGTAAAAGGTCAGTTAGTAAGGGCAGCTAGAATGATAACGTATGATGAGGAATTTGTTAGTGAATGTGAAACCTTATTTCAGTTCTTTTCGAGGAGGTTACCCTCATGACTTCCTCACTGAGATTTTCGAGGAAGTTAAAACAAAAGAACCTTGAATGTATATGTACCACTGTTAAATGAGAGGTGTTCCCAGAGTGTTGCAGTGGTTAATGAAGGGAGTGAAAGGAATGAGGTGAACTACATGGCTAGTTTTACTTGCACATTCAACCTAGATTCCAACGCTATCTTTAATATCATTCTAAAAATTGGGACTTCCTGGCTAATGATGATGAATTGAGACACAAACTCCCAATTAAACCAAAGATAGTATACAAAAGGCAGCAACTTGAAAGAACTCCTCGAGTAGTAAACAGGATTTTCAACTAGGAAAGGTATGACTAAATGTAACATGTGCAAGTACTGTAAGTTTATTGATGAAGGCTGTAATTTTGAAATAGGTGAGTGGAAGTTTAAAACAAACTATAAACTCAATTGCAACAGTAAACAGGTAGTGTACTTAGCCAAGTGTTGTCACTGCCCGGTCTTCTATATAGGGAAGACGGACAGAAGGTTAAACGAGGATCTCAACACCTATACAGCATTAGGTGTAATAAACTGTCCAACGCTTTGGCAAGGCACGCTAACGAACATCCAGGACACGAGTTTAAATTCAGGGCCATTGACCAACAGGTCAGTGATGGAAGGGTGGTCATGACTCACTTAAACTCGAAAGGAAAGAGCTCCTTTGGCAATTGAGGGTTAATTCTAACCAGAGACCTGGCATAAATGAAATGTGCTCAATTCAGTGTATACTGAGGTTAAAGAACTTAGAGAGGTAGTAAACTCACCCCCCACCCCTTGTCAAGCCTATTAATAGGTGGATGCTTTATATACATTTAGGCACTTACAAGACTAAATATCAGCACACATTACAACTTGTACATTTTGTATTGGATGCATAATTACGTGCAAACTAAGTAGGAAGTAGACCTATTTGCAGCAAGACACATTAATTCTTCTTTTTAAGTTTATTTTTATTTTCATTTTTAGTTGCATGGTACTTCCTATTATTATTATTGTGTGTTTTAACTTCTTAAAATTGTTTAAAAAAAAAAAAAAACCCTGCAATTTGTAGAACTTTCTAAAGTTGCTTAACCTCCAAACAGTAGAGATTTGTTGAAAAGGGGGATGGTTTTGTACATAGGGGATGACTTGTATTAATTTTGCACATTAATATTGAAAAAGTAACAAACACAGTTTACATCTTCACATCAGTGTTGTTACTTATACTGTGATGGATTCTAACTTCTAAATATTTTATTGTTATTATATAGAATCAAGCATGTTTTGTATTGACTAGCCCTGGTGGTTGTTTTAGTCTTTACATACTGTTTTTATAGGTTGCAGTTTACTATGCTTGTTTTAATTAGTGAAACAGACCTTTTAAATGTTCTAATTAGTGTTAATTGATTGATGTATTAAAGGCAGCCTTTTGGAAGGCTCCACTGTTTTGCATTCTGAAGAAGTTGAGTATTCACTTGCTGAAAAGTGCATGATACTGAACGCACTTCAAGTCTATCAGTAAATAAAAGGAAAAATATTCCAGCATCTTGTGGAGAGCGTCTTGAATCCAACCAGTGAGTTTTAAGATTCTACTTAAACAGGACCAAGTCTCTAAGAAAGTCTGAGCAACTACTGGTGGCATTTGCTTCAGGATCAGAGGGGAAGGCTATATCAAAGCAGACTTTTTCTAAGTGGATAAGCCACTGCATTCGTTTCTGCTACTTGCACCATGGTAAACCTGTGCCCAAGGGAATCTGGTCACATTCCACCAGGGCTGCCTCTACCTCAGCAGCCTTTCTCAGAGGAGTTCCAACCAAAGACACTCTAGAAGCTGCTACTTGGAGCTCTGTGCATACCTTCACAAAGCATTATCATTTGCCTCTCTTCTCCAAATCCAGGGCAGGCTTTGCCACTACAGTTCTACAGGGCATTATAGCCACCACTAATGCTATTTAGTTCCATCCTCCCATCCATAGCTTTGGGATTCTACCCAAATGTAATGACTGCAACAGTGAAACACGAAGAACATAGTACAGTTGTGTACACTTACCATAAATGTAGATGTTAGAGTGTATTCACTGTTTCAGTCCGGGTTACTCACCCGCCATCCCCATTTTCTATAACTTCTCTTTCCTTCCCTATATTCTACAGCCTTTGTGGTGTATTTGCTTTTAGATGAAGGTAAAGTTTATGTTGCTACAAGTGCATTTATATGTATTGCTGTTTAGTTATATTTATATATATATTTTTGCTCCCCATTTGGGGGGCACCTGACATCTGGGGCAAGAAAAACTGAAAAAAAATGGCGTCAGCTGCATGTTTTATACCCCCGATGACCTGACGTCATGGAAGAGAAGACCGCAACTGGCGCAGGACCCAAGACTTTGTTATTCAGGCCGAATTAGAGGGCAACCTGCCAGCAGATTACCCCAAATGTAATGACTGCAACAGTGAATACACTCGAACATCTACTTTTATGGTAAGTGTACATAACTGTACTTTCTCAAGTGCCGGTCGGCCGACTCCTGAAATTAGTTTCAGAGACAGACTGCATGGGTCCAAAACTGCCAACGATACTTCCGATAAGCTAGTCGCCAGTCCGCCGGTACTCCAGTGAGGCATTTTCGCAGCTCCTCATACCCGCTACTTCAGATTCACAGGCCTCTAGTGAGACCCATTCACAGTCCGGTATACCGCGAGATGCTTCTTCGACTATGGAGTCTGTGGCTGTCTCTACCTTGGATGGGTCCAGAGCCGCTGTGCAGGCACCAGCTTCTGAGGGTGTATTCAGGTCTACCGATTTTCTTATCAGACCGACGACTTTGTTTCATGCTAAGAATACCGAATTCCTCAGGCCTAAAGCTTGCACTAAGCCTAGAAAACCGACGACCAAAGCGCATTCTCAGGCCCATATGCCTCAAAAACAAATGATTAGAATGGCTGAAGACCTTATTACCTTAATTAGGGGAAGCCAGCCTTCCCCCTCTAAGAGACCTAGAACTGATTTTCTTTCTGATTCTTCTGATCAGGAATCTGATATCTCTGTTCCTTCTGACTACCATGATTTACCCTTATCTACTTATGAGGATTCTGCTGCAAAGGATTCCATTCCCTCTGCTTCCCCTCCAGAAGATTTTTCTTTTGGTGAAACCTTGCATACCCTTAGGGAGCATTTCCGCTGAGAAAGCCAGGACTATTCACAGTCCAAAAAGAGATTTAGGGAATTTTTAAACCTGCCTCAACACAGGCCTCTAGCTATCCCTCCTGTTCTGGATATTGTAGATGATGTTTTCTTGGAATCCAGCCTTACCCCAGACACTTTGCTTCCAGCTCCCAGGAAACCTGACAGGTACTACAGAGTACCTGACTCTCACAAATTCCTTTTTCAAGACTCCTACTGCGGACCCAGAGACCATTTCACAAGGACCAAAAGGCATTAAGGCTACTACTGCCAAAAATCCTACTCCTTCTGATAGAATTCTAGAGCTTTAGACAGATGGGGTAAGAAGGTATATACTTTTGCTACTTTGGCCATTAGAGCTTTAAATTGCAAGTTTCATATGTTAAAGTATCAGCAGCATGTTATGGGATTAATTAAACAGAAGATGATGTTGATTCCTGACTGTGCTGAACGCAAAGATTTACAAGAGTTAATGCATTCTGCTGACCAAATAGGTAAACATACTTTGCAATGTGGTTTTAATGCTTTAGAAGCATCTTGCATGGCTGCTGTCACTGGGTCTGTACTTAGAAGGCATGCTTGGCTTAAGGAACAAAATTTGCCAGATCATGTTAAAGCTAAATTACTGGATGCACCCTTACACCAAGAGTGCCTTTTTGGCAACAAAGCAGAAGAAGTCCTCAAAAGGATGGAGGAAAAAGCTAAATCTATGCAAGCTGTTAAATATTTCTTAGAAGTACAGCCATCTAGATTCAGTAGGCATTGGCCTTCAAAGAACTGGTCCTTTCCAGTCCCTTCCAGACCTTCTCAGTCCAAACCCAGGAGCAGTAGACCACCAAGACTTCAGTCTCAGGCTATGCAGAGATCTAAGCAGTGGGGGCCCCGACTTCCAAAGCAGGGAGTAGTAAGCCACCCCCCTATGGAAAAATGGCACAATGACTTAACCTTAACTCTACCAAGCCTTGCTCAACTACTTGCTCCCTTATGAGGAAAGCTCGCCCTGCATGCAAAAAACTGGGAACTCATTACCCAAGACAAATGGGTTTTAAACATAGTGTACCAAGGATAAAGATTCCACTTCCACTCACTCCCAACCCCAAGTGGATGGCCAAACCTCCCTCTAAACTAGTGGGTGGAGGCCCAAAAACAAGTGCTCACTCTCCTCAGTATCAGGGCTATTCAACCTGTCTCAGCAGAACAAAGGGGACAAGTTTTTTATTCAAGACTGTTCCTGGTTCCCAGAAAAGAAAACTCCTGGCGTCCTATCCTGGACCTTTCTATTCTCAACACCTTTCTGGTGGTTCCAAAATTCAGAATGCTAACTCTTCAGTAGCTTCTTCCTATGCTAGCCAAGGATGCCTGGCTGGCAACTCTAGACTTAAAAAAAAGCTTACCTGCACATCCCAATAAGGGAATCCTACAGAAAATTCCTACGCTTCAGGGCAGGCTCCATGCACTATCAGTTCTCTGCAGTGCCCTTTGGCTTATCTACTGCATCCAGGGTATTCACAAAGTGCCTAGCTCCTGCCATTGCATTTTGCAGGCAGAGAAATATTCAAAGTTACCCATACTTGGACAATTGCCTGATTCTGGCAGAGAGTCAGGATTTGCTATTACAGCATCTGGCATTCGTAAAGAGACTTCTAACTTCACTGGGGTACACCATCAACGAGAAAAAATGACACCTATTAAGCTGCCAACAGATTGTATTCCTGGGAGCAAGCTTGAACACAACTTCCCAGATGGCATTCCTCACTCCAGAGAAACAAGATGTTCATCGTGTTACCCTGCTGCAGTCATCACACTTGGGTTATCCTGCCGTCAGGCGGTCCCGCAGTCGGCCCGAATTCCAAAGTCGTGGTCCAGCATCGGTTGCTGTCGCTTCTTCCCTGACATCAGTGCGCCAGGGGTATATAAGAGGCATCTGACGCCATTTTCTCCAGTCTTTCTTGCCGCGCGGTGCCCGAAGCAGATAGCAGTTCGCAAGTGTTGGTCGGCCGACACCTGAGATTTTCGATTTGAATTTCAGTCCAAAGTCTTCAATAAAGCTAAGTACCCCATTGGGGAACATTTTCTTGCCTCAGTCCGATGTCAGAAAAAGTTAACAATTACATTTCTTGTGGGAAGCAAATACCTCATAAGGACTTCCATTCCTATTGTATTCCTTGCCTAGGCCCAGACCACGACATCACAGGTTGTCGGTTTTGCGCTAGGTTTAATAAACGCACTTATCAAACACCGTTTTGACTTCGCACAGCATTACTTTGGTAGGAAATTTAATTATATCATGACGTCGGAGCAGCCGATGACCGCAATTCATAAAAAAATGCAAGGATAAGGACAGGCAGCCTAGGAATAAGCCAGACCCCGAGGCCTCAGCTGGGCCTGTCGCTGGTTCTCCGGTTTTCAGTGAGGTGCCTACGCAGCCACTGACGACTGCAGAGCTGGAACCCCAGAGAGCTGCCGACTCCCAAGTGGAGTCTACTAGGCCGACGCAGCCATCTACCGACACCGGAGCAGAATTAAACACCGGTGCAGAGGAAACACCTTCGGTTGTAGAAGGTGTCTTCAGACCGACTACACTCACCATTAAATCTTATGTTAAGCTTAAAACTCCTTTAAAGCCTAAGAAATCTGTTCATCAGTCTACAGGTCAAGCCCCCATGCCTAAGAAACAGATGCTTAAGATGGCTGAAGATTTAATTACCCTTATCAGGGGTTCCCATCCCCCTCCTGATAAAAGACCAAGACAAGAGGAGGATTATGCATCCTCTGACCAGGTTTCTCTCTCCTCAGATTCTTCTGAGGAACAGGATTATACTTTTCCAACTTATGAGGATTCTGATGCTGAAGACTCTATTCCCTCAGCATCTCCCCCTGAAGACTGCTTCTTTGGGGAAACATTACATACCATGAGGGAACATTTCCACTGGGAAGGCCAGGATTACTCAGATTCTAAGAAAAGGCTCTGAGAGTTCCTTTTACTACCCCAGCACAGACCTCTTGCTATCCCTCCTGTTTTAGATATTGTGGATGATGTCTATTTGGAGTCTAGTTTAAATCCAGACTCTCTACCTCCTGCTCCAGCCAAACCACAGATACTACAGTACCTGACTCACACAAATACCTTTATAAAGGCCCTATAGCTGACCCAGAAACCATTTCCCAGGGTCCTAAGGGAGCAAAAGCTTCTATGGCTAAAAATCGTGTACCCTCTGAAAGAGATTCCAGAGCCCTAGATAGATGGGGAAAGAAAATATACACCTCTTTAACTCTGGCTATGAGAGCATTAAATTGCCAGTTTCACATGTTGAAATATCAACAATTCCTGATGTCTCAGTTAAAACAAAAAATGAGCACACATTCAGAACAGCCTGAATTCAAGGAAATGCAGGATCTGTTGCATGCAGCTGAACAGGTGGGCAAGCATACTTTACAATGCGGATTTGATTCATTGGAAGCTTCCTGTAGAGCAGCTGTTACTGGCTCTGTCATTCGTAGACATGCTTGGTTAAAAGAGCAAACCCTCCCTGACCATGTTAAAGCAAAATTATTAGATGCACCTTTACAACAAGATGTATTATTTGGTGTCAAAGCAGAAGAGGTTTTAAAGAAAATGGAAGATAAGGCTAAATCTATGCAAACGGTCAAGGATTTCTTGCAGGTACAACCCCCTCGCCTCAGCAGAAATTGGCCAACAAAAAATTGGTCCTTTCCAGCTTCAGACAGATGACAGAGGGGCAAATACAGACGCCCAAGGGGCACAGGTCAGTCACAGGGCCCTTACAAACCTCGCCAATGGGGTTCTGCTACCCAGAAAGGAGGAGAAGACAGGTCCCAAGCTAGCAGAAGACAAACACAATGACTCAATCTCAAACTACCAAGCAAATCTCTCCTGGCAACACCCTTGGGAGGAAAACTAGCATTTTTTTGCAGACAACTGGCATATCATCACAAAAGACAAATGGGTTCTAAACATTGTCTCTCAAGGATACAGATTCCACTTTCATACCTTACCAAGGATCAAAGGAATGCCAAACCTGCCACCAAATCAGTGGGCAGAGGCACAAAAACAAATGGCAGCTCTCATGAGAGCCATTCAACAGGTACCTTCACAGGAGCAAGGACAAGGATTTTACTCAAGACTCTTCCTAGTTCCAAGAAAGGACAAAGCATGGAGACCCATTCTGGATCTTTCAATTCTGAACACCTATCTGCAAGTGCCAAAATTCAAGATGCTAACACTACAGCAGCTTCTTCCCATGCTGGGCAAGAATGCTTGGCTAGTCACTTTGGACCTCAAGGAGGCATACCTGCATGTCCCTATCAGACAAAATTGCAGAAGATACCTCCGCTTCATTGCAGGTTCAACGCATTATCAATTCTGTGCACTGCCCTTTGGCTTATCTACTGCACCCAGGGTCTTCACAAAATGCCTGGTACCAGTAATTGCATACTGCAGACAAAGAGGAATTCAAATATACCCATACCTGGACGACTGTCTTATTCAAGCAGAAAGCAAGGACATTCTTTTACAGCATCTGGCATTTGTCAAACACCTTGTAAGTTGCCTAGGGTCACAGTAAACGAAAAGAAATCAAAACTAGTGCCCTCACAAAACATAATATTCCTGGGTTCCAGCTTGAATACAACGGCCCAGATGGCTTATCTCATGCCAGACAAACAATGACAGCTGTTTCAATATTTCAAAATAATGGCAACAAAGACCTAACTCCCTGCAAGAAAAATTCTGCAGGCCTTGGGATTCATGGCATCTTGCATACTACTAATACCATTTGCAAAACTGCATATGAGGAAATTACAATGGTACCTGAAAAGTGTATGGACTCAGAACAGCCACAGCTTGGAAACAATGATTCCGTTCATTCCCTGCCTTCAATAGGAGTTTCTATGGTGGGCACAGGCAAGTCACCTCAACAAGGGTCAGCCTTTCACCTTACCCACAGCCAGGCAAACTATGACAATGGATGCATCGGACTATGCCTGGGGAGCACACATGGCAGGACAGTGCATTCAGGGCAAATGGACTACAGATCAGAGACACCTGCATATCAATCAAAAAGAAATGCTAGCAGTGCAGAATGCCCTAACAGCTTTCAAGGACCTTCTACACCCAGGACAACTACTAATAAGGACAGACAACACCACAGTTATGTGGTACATAAGCAAGGGGGCACACATTCCTACCCTCTATGCAGGCAAGCAATGACCTTGTGGAACACTGCATTGTCTTACCAGGTTCAATTACAAGCACAATTCATGCCAGGAAAGAAAAACACATTGGCAGACGACCTAAGCAGAAACATCATGGATCCACACGAATGGAAACTAGATCCACAAGTATTTGCAATGATAGCTCAAAAATGGGGACGCCCAGACATAGATCTGTTTGCAAGCCCCCACAACCACCAACTTCAAAAATTTTGCACGAGGACCTTCCATCCATTAGCTTGGAAAGTGGACGTCCTCTCATTCAGTTGGAAAACATTAACAGTGTATGCCTTCCCTCCACTGCCTCTTCTGGCAAAGGTACTGCTGAAAGTCAGATTAGAGAGGCCACAAATGATTCTCGTTGCACCAGACTGGCCACGCCAACATTGGTATCCAATTTTAAGGACCATGGCCCATGGCCCACCATGGATTTTGCCACAAATTCCTCACCTGCTCACCCAGTGAGACAATCTGATTCTTCCCAGCCAGCTCAAGACTTTAAACCTGGCTGCATGGCAAATTACCTAAACAACCAGCCAACACCTTTATCCAAAGCTGTTATGGATGTCATTTTGGTGGCCAGGAGGCCCAGCACCAGGAAAGCCTATTCAGACAAATGGAAAAGATTTTGCGCCTGCCTAAATCACCTGGAGCCAAACATTCCTCAGATTCTACAATATTTAACTGAGATGTTACACAAAGGACTTTCCTTTTCATCTATTAAGATCCACGCCTCAGAAATTTTAGCTCATTACAGCACGGATCCTCCTTTATTTTTAAATCCACTCCTAAGACAGTACCTCAGAGGTGCTAAGAACTTAAGACCCCCAAGGAGAGCTCCAAAGCTACTTGGGATCTCAACTTTGTCCTGGAAAAGCTTACATTGCCGCCCTTTGAACCAGCTTTTTCAGCTGATTTAAAATTTCTTTCATGGGAAACTGCCCTACTACTAGCAATAACCTCAGCTAGAAGAGTCTCAGAGCTACAGGCACTAATGGCAGTGGAACCTTTCCTCATTTTTCATCAAGATAGAGTTTCTCTATGAACTAATCCTTCCTTTATGCCAAAGGTGGTATCCAGTGTGGCCCTAAACCAAACCATTTACTTGCCCACCTTCTTCCCAAATCCCCAGAACACAGGAGAAAGACTCCTGCACTCTTTGGACATTCACAGGCAATTACGTTACTACTTGGATAAAACTAAGGCTTTCAGAAAAACTGACCAGCTCTTTGTAGCCTATGCTACAGGATCACAATTAAAAGCCATCTCAAAGCAGACCATTTCTAAATGGATAGGACATTGCATACGTTTCTGCTACACACATCATGGGAAACCAGTACCTGCTAACATTAGGTCCCACTCCACCAGGGCTACAGCTACATCAGCAGCCTTTCTCAGGGGAGTGCCATCCAAGGATATTCTGGAAGCTGCTACTTGGAGTTCAGTGCACACCTTCACCAAACACTATCACTTACCTCTTTACTCTAAGACTAGAGCTGGTTTTGCCACTGCAGTTTTGCAGGGCCTACTAGCTTCTTCTAACCCTGTTTGACTCCACCTCCCTTCCTTAGCTTTGGGATTCAACCCAAGTGTGATGACTGCAGCAGGGTAACACGATGAACATAGTGCAGTTTTGTACCTACCATAAATGTAGATGTTCGAGTGTTCACCCTGCTGCAGTCCAGGTTACCCTCCCTCCATCCCCTCTGAACTAGCTGAACTTATCTCTACCACTTTATCCTATTCTACCTCTGTGTTGTATTTGCTTGTACCTTAGGGTTTTGTTTTATTTTTATATAGCCATATGTATATGTATGTATATATATATATATATATATATATTGCCTACCTTTTGGGGACACCTGACATCTGGGGCAAGAAAAACTGAAGAAAATGGCGTTGGATGCCTCTTATATACCCCTGGCACACTGATGTCAGGGAAGAAGTGACAGCAACTGACGCCGGACCAAGACTTTGGAATTTCTGCAGACTGCGGGACCGCCTGACGGCAGGATAACCCAAGTGTGATGACTGCAGCAGGGTGAACACTCAAACATCTACATTTATGGTAGGTACAAAACTGTACTTTCATTTGAGAACCTACTTCAAACTACTGGCCACAAAAAGACAGCTATCTGCAAGGAAAATCCTGGAAGTCCTGGGGTTCATGGCCTCTTGCATTCTGTTAATTCCATATGCAAGACTGATATGAGGAAACTTCACTGGTATCTAAGAAGTCTATGATATCAACATTCTCAAGACATGGAAACAATGATTCCTATTATTCCTTGTCTAAGGGCAGAGTTCCTTTGGTGGGCAGAGGCCTGCTACCACAACAAGGGACTCCTTTTCACTCTACCCCCTGCCGCCCAAACCCTAATAACAGACGCATCAGACTATGCGTGGGGGGCTCACATGGCAGGTCAGTGCATTCAGGGCAAATGGAACCCAAAACAGATGCACCTGCATATCAATCAAAAAGAAATGTTAGCTATATAGAATGCTCTGACAGCCTTTAGAGACCTTATTCTTCCAGGACAGCACCACAGTTATGTGGTACATAAACAAGCATGGGGGAACCCATTCCTACCCACTCTGCAGACTAGCCAATGGCTCTGTGGAACACAGCCTTGAGCTACCAAGTGAACCTACAAGCTCAATTCCTGCCAGGCAAACTAAATTCACTGGCAGACAACTTAAGCAGAAATCTCATGGACCCACACAAATGGAAACTGGAACCCAACATATTCAAACTCTTGAGGAACAGATGGAGGGCACCAGAGGTAGACCTGGTTGCCTCGCCTCAGAACTACCAATTGACCAAATTCTGCACCAGCACTCCCCACAGTCAAGCTTGGAAAGTGGATGCCCAGTCCTTTACCTGGGAAAGCCTCTCAGTTTTTGCCTTTCCCCCTCTGCCTCACCTCTCGAAGGTTCTACTAAAGATCAAACAGGACAAGTCAAGGACAATACTGATTGCACCAGACTGGCCACGCCAGCACTGGTACCCCCTTTTGTGCAGTCTGACAGTGTTACAACCTTGGCAACTGCCTCAGACCCCTTCCCTGCTGTCCCAGCAGGCTGGCCAGGCGGGCCATATTCTGTGCCCTCAGCTTCAAACCCTGAACCTTGCAGCCTGGCTAATTCCCTGACCTCACCTCCAGCAACCCTCAGTATGCAGGTGCTGGATGTCATTCTTGAGGCAAGGAGGCCTAGTACTAGAAAACCTATTCAGAAAAGTGGAAAAGATACTGTTCCTGGAGCCAGGCTCAAGGGATGGGCACAACAGTGCCCAGCTTACCTCATATTCTAGATTATTTAACAGAAATGCTCTACAAGGGCCTATCTTTCTCTTCAATTAAGATTCATGCCTCTGCCATATCGGCACATTATAATACTGAGCCACCCCTCTTCCCCTGCTAAAACAATTCCTTAGAGGGGCCAAAAATTTAAGACCCACCCCCCCCAGAAGGGCTCACACTCCAGCCTGGGACCTTAACTTTGTATTGGAAAAACTCACTCTTCTCCCCTTTGAACCAGCTACTACAGCAGAGTTGAAATTCCTTTCTTGGAAAACAGCTTTACTTCTAGCCATCACTTCAGCAAGAAGAGTGTCTGAACTGCTGCCCTCATGGCAGTGGAACCCTTCATTATCTTCCATGCAGACAGGGTTTCCCTCAGGACTAATCCATCCTTTATGCCCAAGGTGGTGTCTAGTGTGGCTCTAAACCAGTCCATTCATTTGCCTAATTTTTTCCCTAATCCTCGGAATAAAGGGGAAAGGATACTGCCTTCTCTGGATGTACACAGCTTAGATTCTATTTGGACAGGACTAAGCCTCTCAGAAAATCTAACCAGCTGCAAGTTAGCTTTGCTGCAGGGGCAGAGGGGAAGCCCATTTCAAAGCAAACCATTTCCAAATGGATAGCACATTGCATCCATTTCTGCTACAAACACCATGGAAAACCTACCCCACACGGGATAAGAACACATTCCACTAGGGCTGCATCTACCTCTACTGCATTTCTCAGAGGAGTCCCTACCATGGACATCCTGGAAGCTGCAACCTGGAGCTCTGTACATACTTTCACCAAGCATTACCACCTGCCTATCTTTTCTAAATCCAGAGTTGGATTTGCCACAGCAGTCTTACAGGGCCTTATTGCCAGCCCTAATGCTGTTTAACTACCTCCACCCCTCCTTAGCTTTGGGAATCAACCCAAATGTGATGACTGCAACAGTGAAACACGAAGAACATAGTATAGTTGTGTACACTTACCATAAATGTAGATGTTCACATGTATTCACTGTTGCAGTCCTGGTTACCCTCCCTCCAGCCCCTGACTTCTCTTGACTTTTACCTTTCCTCCTTGTTTGGCATATATTATATCATGTGTATTTGCCTTTTGGTGGGGGTGTTCCATACCATATAATTGCTTCCTATTGTGGGGGCACCTGACATTTGGGGCAAGAAAAACTTATGTAATGGCGTCGGCTGCATGTTTTATACCCCCGACGACCTGACATCATGGAAGAAGTGACAGCATCTGACGCAATAATCCGAAGACTCTGGTATTCAGGCCGGCTGAGGGCTACCTGCAGGCAGATAACCCAAATGTGATGACTGCAACAATGAATACCCTCAAACATCTACATTTATGGTAAGGGTACACAACTGTACTTTATGGCAGGTGTTCCACAAGGTACATTCCTGGGGCCCATGCTATTTAACATTGTATGCATTACTATTCCACACAATAAACAGTGTTGGATCAGCAGTGTAGCTGATGATTTAAAAATGTGTGTATCATATCAAATGAAACTGATGTAAGATCTATTCGTAACTATTTGCTTGATTTAACAGCTTGGGCAGGCTTAATGGACCGAAACGCTGACTTGTGTATTTGGTAAAGTTAAACCCAACCATAATATTAATTTGAAGTCATTGTTTAAAAGTAGTTGATTTTAACAAAGGCCTTGGTATAGTTATTGGAAGTAATTTCTCTTTTGGTAAACACTCTGAGGCAATAGGTATTAGTGCCCTGAAATAACTGGGTATGATATCACTGAATTTGGCAACAAATGGTAAGGACATAAAATGTGCATAAGACCCAATATTGAATGTAATAGTTGAACTGTTGTTGTCTGCTACATCCGTTCCGTAACAGATGGGTCCACTTCTAGACTTGTGGCCCCTCCCCTTAGCAGTGATCTCCTCTTATCCCCAAAATTACCTCAGATCTCGTTTGCCACTCATACTGAATAGACGTGTTCTGCTGGGCTCAGGCTTGCCTCAACTAAATTATCTGTCTGAAGTAGTTGGCTTCATTTGATCATCAACCTGTGGGTAATTGGATCCGAGATGGCAACTTCACTGCTCTGACCTCCACGCTCCTCCCCTTACCCGTAATACCCCTCCATCTCCTTCCTTCCTTCAGATCTCGTTTGCCACGGCTTGCCTAAGCATTATGATCTCTGAGCTCCAGGCGTGGTGAGTAGTTTGCAGTAGATTGTTAGGGTGTTTGTACTCTTTTGGATAGTGTTAGTTAGGTTTCCTTTCGCTGTTGCTTCGTGTTTAATATAAAAAAAAAAAAGTTCCGTTACTTTTCTCAGTGTAGTGCCTTTCTCCACCCTTCCCCCTCCTTGTTAGTCAGTTTGGGTGTGTGTGTGTGTGTGTGTGTGTGTGTGTGTGTGTGTGTGTGTGTGTGTGTGTGTGTGTGTGTGTGTGTGTGGTCGTGCAGGTTAGGACCTTGTGCTTTGTCTTGGCTATCACCTCGGCTAGGAGGGTGTCAGAGCTCCAGGCATTATCTGTCAAACCTTCATATCTGATTTTCCATAAGGGCAGTCTCACTTCGTACTAATCCTTCCTTTCTTTCTAAAGTGGCCTCTGAAACTAATATCAATCAGACAATCAATTTACCTGTTTTCCTCTCAAAGTTTCAGAACAGGGGTGAATATAAATTGCATTTGTTAGACGTACATAGACAGTTATGTTTCTTTTTACATAGGACTAAGGCCTTTCGCAGATCTGTCCAACAGTCTTGTGTCCTTTTCTACACCCTTTCTAGGCAAACCGATCTCTGAAGTAACCACTGCAAGATGGATTTCTTCTTGCATCCTTCAGGTTTATAAAGACAGGTGCATGTCACCTCCAGGACAAGTCAAAGCCCATTCTACAAGGTCCATGGCTATGTCGACGGCCTTTTGGTCCAGGGTGTCTTTGGATGATATTTGTTCGGCGGCTACCTGATTCTCATCTCACACCTTCATTTCACACTACAAACCGGACATGATATCTAGAGGGAGAGCATCCTTTGGCTCCGCAGTGCTCCGGAATATCCTTCCATGAGAGCCACCCAAGTGTTTGGTAGCTGGGGACTCTGTTCCATAGGTTGATGATCAAATGAAGTCAACTGTTTCAGATAAAGAAGTTGGGTACTCATCATAACATTCTATCTGAGTAGTTGGACTTCATTTGTCATCAGTCATCCCTCCCTCCTTCCCCCTGACCTGTTCATGATGTTCCTACTTTGGTAGACAGGGGGAGAGCACCTAGGTGGCTCTCCTGTGCTTCTTATTAGTCAGGGCTGTTGGGTCAGGTTTATATTTATGATACAGCAAACTTGATCTGAGGGAAGGAAGGAGATGGAGGGGTATTATGGGTAAGGGGAAGAGCTTGGAGCTCAGAACAGATTCTGGTGAAGTTGCCGTTTCGGATCTGATTGGATCCGAATACCCACAGGTTGATGACAAATGAAGTTCAGCTACTCAGATGGAACGTTATGGTGAGTACATAACTTCTTTTTTATTACTTTTATAGTAATATTTCAACACCTTTTTGAAAAACTGTAGTGTTGTGCTTGTTAGGGAATTCTTAGTGTCTGGAGAATTTTTCCCTTACCCATAGATCTTTTAGTAGATACAAGAGTATTTTTTCCATCTGTCTTGTACCTTTGGTGCATTCTCTCCCTTTCCTTTTCTAAGTTTTTTAGGTTACCTACAGATGGACAGTTCTTATTACTTTTGTTGGTATTGTATCTTCCTTGTCCTTCCTCGAGTCTGTTTTATCTGTAAGAAGCCTGAGAGAAGTGAATGTGGATAGAATGATGAAAAAGTTCCTCAATACTAACATTCAGCTGAGGGATCGTTTGTCTCCGGACCCACGAGCTTTTGCCCTTCGGCCTTCCTATGGTTGTGCTTTCCCAGATCTGCCCACTGTCTTCAGGATCTGTGAATCCAAGATTCTCTCAAATGATGTCTGTGTCATATCTGAATCTTTGAATCTGGCGAGTTCTCTGATTTCAGTTGTTCTGCTTACCTCAGAAGTGGAGGGATCCTGGAGCTGAAACTTTAGCGCTGACTCTGGATGTAGGTGATCAACCCTGAAATTGTCGGAGCCATTCCATCCACTCTGGACTTTCAAGCTAGATAGCTTAGTTCTGTCATCTGTCTCAGAGCAGATCTCAGAGCAAAGTCAGTTTGGTTTCCACAGCCATTCAGGTGTGGAGGCTTTGGCTCCTTCTGGGATAGCTCAGGGTTCTCTATCAACTTCTGCTTTCGAGTCAGTTGAGAAAGCTCTCTTCATGGCAGGGCTTTGGACTTCTTCTCCTCTCTCATCTCTGCCTTCCTCACAGCTAAAAACCTTGGGTCCATATCCTTCTTGGTCTGTCCAAACAAGGCAACTGGTTACAGCTAGCCTTGAGATGCTCCAAATACAAAACACCCAGCAGTTTTCCAGCTTTTGTCCGGAGTATCCCACCACTGAGGCTCCTCAGGAACATTTGTGTAAGAGGAGGCACATTGACTCCCGTCAGGAATCCCTCACAGAAGACACCAATTTCGAAGAAGAGGGAAGTTCCCCCAGATCACCACTTGTGGATGTCTCATTTAGGGCGATCCTAGAACTGTTGAGACAGAAGGGAGGTTGGTCTTCCAAAGCCCCCTCCCAAGAGGAGTCCATGTTTCATGAGGCTTTTGGATCTGGCTCACCTTCTTCTTGGGTAGTCCCTCCTGCTGATGAGATGATCAGCCTGATTTCTCAGCAGGCATAGAACAAACCAGATGTGACAGAACTTGTACCAAAAAAGCCAGATAAATACCTTGTCGGTTTGAAAGGTAAGCAGTATTGGAGCAAAGACCCGGTGGTAAATGCCGTGGTAGTTGTGTCAGCTACCATAAAGGAGCTTGCTGAGGAGAACTCATCTGTCCATCCCCCTAGCAGGGAGTCAAGGGCTTTGGATAGCTTTGTGAAGCAAATCTACACTTCAGCTAACTTTGCCTTAAGGTTGTTGAATTATTGGGCACATATTACAAGGTTTCAGAGAGACTTGATGAAACAGCTTTACAAATGTCTCTCGGGGTCCATGTCTGCAGAGGAAAGAAAAAACATAGACTCACAGCTGGCCACGCTTCAGTCCATATCAAATGCCTGTATACGTCTGATAATCCAACACAACTGAGAGCACTTCAAGAGCCGCAGGTACAGGAATTCCCATAAGTAAACCTGTCAAGGCTCATTCTACTTTATCTGTCTCAGCCTCTGTGGCCTTCTTTTCAAAGGCCTCAATTGATGATATTTGAACTGCTGTTACCTGGTCTAACATTCATACCTCTATTTCCCAGTATAAGCTGGATCTGCTATCCAGGAATAAGGCAGCCTTTGGCTTAGCCGCCCTCTGAAATATCCTTCCATGAGACTACCCTGAGAGATAAGTAGCTTGGGACTATGTCCCATTTATTGAGGAGCAGATGTTACAGACAACTTCAGATACGAAAGTTGAGTACTCACCATAACGACACATTTGTGTTGTCTGTTTCCTTCCTTTCTCAGCTTCCCTCCCTCTGTCCCCCTTCCATTTCCCAGAGGATTATTAACACTGTAATCTGGTATAACAGTACAGCATTTGCTAATGAAAAAAATAGCCAGTAACTTTGAAAATGCAAGAAACCTACACTTTTCTATACCTTCTATAATTTTTAACTTTTTTCAAACCTGTTTGCTTAGAAAGCAATAAAGCAAGCTATTAATCTAGAGACCCACTCCTGTAAAACAGGGAAAGTATCATCTTAATTCTACATTTAATATGATCATTACACTTTTCCCCACCTAGCAGACCAAGATCACAACATTATTTTAAGTTTAACTTGCTTCTGTCCACTCTCTGTTATCTTGTTACAGTGTAAAGTTTGGATATCTTATAATTCAGAAAAGTACTTGCTTGTATTAATATATTTTAACATATACATTAGTCACTGATATGACTCCCTCATTCTCACATTTAAAATATTCCTGACTACACACCATACTAAACTGCTTTACATTATGACATGCAATTTACCTCACATTAACCTTTTATGCAATTATTAATAAAAACTATAAGTGCTGCACTTGCAGTTAATTTGTATTCCGTTCAGTGTCTTTCTAAACATTAATGACATAAAGTGGGTTATATGCTTTGCATTTCACCCCCCATTTTAATACAGTGAATAAAGTTCCAGTCTTTAAAACAAACAAAACCGCTCTCAAAGTAGCAAAAGTGAGTTCCAATTAAGAAGTAATGCAAAACACAGTAACACAGTGGAACTCAAGAACACCTCGAACTGTGTAAAAAAATGTATTTAATGGCAAAGCTTTAGAGACAACCTTTTTTCAATGCATATAGTAAAATAAACTGTAGTCATTCTTAAATGTATCATACATAACAATTACAGACCAATCAGAACATAATCAAAATAATTCAGTAAAACAGTTCATCTAATTAGACTAATAGTTCAATTACTTAAAACACTTAAAGCTGTAGTCTAATTAGTCTTGAAAACTTTGCCATTAAATATGTTTTTTTACACAGTTCGAGGTATTGTTGAGTTCCTTTGTGTTTTTGTGTTTTAAAATTCCAGTCTTTCTCAGACATAATTTTTTGCAAAGCTACATTTTGTCTGTCTGTTCCTATATCTAATGGGATTGATGCTTTCTAGTCAATACATTTATTTACGAAGTTCAGTGTTGGTGGTCTTTCTGATCATGTCCATCTCCCCCAACACCTGTCTCTCATTCATGTCCATGGTACTCCTGATTCTTCTAGTTAGCTCCTGTACTTTTTACCTGCCTTTGTAACAATGGAGATGGTTCCCCCGGCAAGTCTCTGAAAGGGCTTTGTTGTTGTAAGAACAATAGAATCCCTTTCTAATTGCTGACTCACTCTTTGTTAAGTAAATGTTTTTATTTCCTCCTTAGCCTGTTCTGCATGAAAAAAATATATTTCATCCTCCTGAAAAATGTGTTATGAAGACAGATGGATAAAGCAGCTTGAATCTTACACCTGTCTCTTGATATTCTCTGACTGCCTGGCATACAGTAAATAATCAATCTGAAGTAGTTAGCTTCATTTGGTCATCAACCTGTGGGCTTCGGATCCGGACCGGATCCGAGATGGCAGTTTCACCAGCATCAGATCCGAGCTCCAAGCTCCTCCCCTTACCCATAGTACCACTATATCTCCTTCCTTCCCTCAGATCTCATTTGCCGCGGCTTCACCTGCATCATGATCGCTGAACTCCAGATGGTAAGATAGTTTTTTGGGGGGGGGGGTTTGAGTGTAAGTGTGTGTGTTCCTAGGTCTTAGGTCCCTATATTCCTCCCCTTCGCGCTTTCCGTTGGGTTTAGTGTTAGTTTAAAAATCAAAAAAGCAGTTTGTTGTCAGTCAGGGTAGTGCAGGCTTTCTCCTTCCCCTTCCCGCCTTGTGTTTGAATGTTGGGGTTGGGTAGTTTGACACTGTTATGGCAGATCAACAAAGTTGGTCTTTAGAAAATGCACAGAGTGTGGCCATAAGTTATCGCCTGCAGATGGCCACACTCTGTGCTTTGTTTGTTTAGGGGCCGGTCATTTGTCCACTGAGTGCTCCATATGTGTGGGGTTTAACCCCAGGGCCTTAAAGGACTGTAAGGCCAAATTAATCTTGAAGGGGCTTCTCCCCTCCACGGAGGTGCTGCCTCCTCTTCTTCTACAGCGACGGTCTCTGCTGTGACCGCTCCCTCCACTTCTGTTGTGTCCTCTCCTTTCTCCCTGGCTGGGACTCACCCTCCCGACCACCGACCCGGGGAAAAGGAGAAGAAAAAAGAAAGAGAGGCACTGTGCGAAAGAGAAAGGGAGGAAGAGATCCCCGGAGCTCACGGATCTGGTGGGTCCTCCTCCCAAGCTTCCTGCACCTTCCAGGCTGACTTCCCCTCGGCTCCGATCTCCGAGGTTTTCCCTAGAGCTGGAGGAGGTTCGGCCTTCATCTAGGGCTGCCAGTCACCGTCCTTCTAGGCCGGCATCAGTGTCCTCTTCTAGGTCAATTAGGACCCTTTCTGAAGCCGACATGGACAGATTGATGGGAAGGTTTGTTCGCACTCAGCTTCAAATGGGGGTCTTTCTGGCTCCTTCTCCCTCTGCAGGGGGTAGCTTACTGCCACTATTTGCACCAATTGCTCCTTCTCCAGTCCGTTCTCTGGTTTCGGAGTTCCTGGATCCGATAGGTCCCGGAGCCAGGGGTTGGCGCCGATGGTACCACCTACCTCGATGCCAGCAGTTACCTTGAGTGCATCAGATCCGACTGGGTCGGATCCGAGCTCTCAGAGCCATAGACTGGGTGTCGGATCTGAGGGGTTGGGTTTTTCCTCTTCGGCTCCGACTTTGTTAGGCCGAGACCTACTCCTCTGAGCATTGACACCTTCGGGCTCGGCTCCGATCCCTGTATCGGATCCAGGGAGGGCATCCTGTCTGTCAGTTGCTCGGGAGGCTCGCTCCCCCTTGCCATTTGATGTGGTGGAAAGGGTTCTCGCTAATGGATCGAGTCCGCCCTGACCCCCTCTATTCTGGGTGCATCTTCTGCCACTCTGTCCATGCAGTGATAGCCCGTGATTGACATGCCCCAAACTGTTCCCCATGAGGAACCCCAAGCGGTTCGTGAGTCCTCTCCGGAGAGTCCCACCAAAGAGATTCCTCACAAACGTAAGTGCAAGAGGAGGCACTTGGAGTCCCCGAGTCCCTCACAGAAGATGCAAACTTGGAAGAAGGGGAAGGCTTCCCAAGATCACCCCCCCCCCGAGGATGTCTCATTTGGAGACATTATAGAGATCCTGTGCCAGTGGGGGGGTTGGTCCACCCTCAAGCCTTCCTCGAATGAGTCGGTGTTTCTGGTGACATTTGACACAGACCCATCTATTTCTTGGGCCCCCCCCCCCCTCACGGACCCACTGCTGGACCACATTACCACCAGGGCATGGAAAGTACCAGACATCATGGAGCCAATCCCAAAACGTCCAGATAAAATCTTGAGCCCCCCCCCCCGGTGGATAGACCAAGCTGGAGTAAAGGTTCCCCAGTGGATGCCATGGTGGTAGCAGCTGCCACTAAAAAGGAACTGGCTCAGGAAAGTTTCACGGTCCATCCCCCGGACCGAGAGTCCAGGACGATGGACTGGTTGGGAAAGCGGACTTATGCTTCAGCTACTTTTGTATAAGGGAGCTGAACTTATATGGCCCATGCTACCAGACTGCAGTGTGACCTGATCAAAGAGTTCACTGAGTCTCTCCCGGAGTCCATGTCGCCGGAGATAAATGTACATTCTCTACACGAATGGCCACTCTGAAAGCGGTTACCAATACGTCCATGTGACTCCTTTCTCATGCCACTGAAGGAGCAGCACGAGCAGCCAGGTCCTGCGTTGCTATGAGGCGACATGCTTGGCTCAGGCTATGTATTTTCGCAGAACCCTTCAAGGTGTCTTTTGCGAATGCTCCCTATGACGGCTCTTCATTGTTTGGGAAGAGCCGGAATCTGCTTCTCTAACCCGCAAAGATTCTTCTCCAGGAATCAGCAGGGGCAAAGAAGATGTGCATCTGTAAGTCTTAGTATTCCCGGGACATTCAGGACTCCTTTTCCCCAAGAGGCAGAAGGGGGCAAGATAGACTCCGACCCAGAGGAAGGGGGGGGTCTGAAGAACTTCATGTCTCAAGAACCGTTCTCAGACAGACCCGCGCAGCAGCCTTGAGGGGTTGCCCGACTGCTGTGCTCTGGAGGCAGTCGGGGGCCATTTTGATATTCACGTGATGGCGTGGGAGTCTGTGTCACCAGACCGTTGGGTGCTCCAAATAATATCCAGGGGTTACACAATTCCCTTTGTGACACGTCCCTCTCCCCCAAAGCACCTCCCAGACATTTCACCCATGCAGAGGGAGGCAGCAGCCATCAAAGTAGAAAAGCTGCTAAGCAAACGGGCCATCCAGCTTGTCCCCCCCAGATCACTCCGGATCAGGCATCTATTCCAGGTTCTTTTTGGTGCAAAAAAAAAACGGGGGACTCTAGGCCAATTCTCGACCTTTCAACTCTGAACCTGTCAGTTGCCAAAGAAAAGTTCCGGATGGTCACTTTACAATCCATCCTGCCTTACCTGCAGGAAAACGACTGGATGTTCTCTATAGACCTCCAGGGTGCGTACTACCATATAAAGATGCACAGAAGCTCCAGGAGGTTTCTTCACTTTCGGCTAGGAGCCAATCACTACCAATTCCGGGCCCTACCCTTCGGTCTCACCACAGCCCCCAGGGTGTTCACCAAGGTCATGGCAGCAGTAGTGGCTCAACTGAGGCTTCAGGGCATACAGGTCTTTCCGTACCTGGATGATGGGCTCCTTGCCACTCCCATCAAACATCTACCCTGTCAAGCCAGAGATTATTTCTGGAAGTTGTCAGACTTGCTGGGTATCACTATAAATATAGCCAAGTCCTCCCTAGACCCGGTTCAAGTCCTGGACTACATAGGGGTGAGAGTAGACACATTACAATCCAAAGTCTTTCTGACTACAGAGCAGGTTTGGAGCCTTCATCTTCATGTTCTCGTGATTCTTCAGTATCCCTTTCCCCCAGCTGCAGTGGTGTTAAGAGCCCTAGGATCCATCGCAGCCACTATCGCTCTTCTTCCTTGTGCTCTTCTTCACATGCGGGTTCTGCAGTGGACGTTGGTCCTTATTGGATCTGCCTTTGACTCATCCAATTCGCATAAGCGAGGAGGACAAGAAGTCCCTCCTCTGGTGGCTCCTCTCTTCGGAGGTAGTAGAGGGATGGTTCTTTGTTGTTGCCCCTCCCCAAGCCACGGTGATCACGGACGCCTTCTGACTAGGGTAGGGGGAGGTTACATTGCTCAGGCAGGAAAGTCCAAGGCACGTGGTCCCTAAACGAGACCAATCTGCATATCAATGTTCTGGAGATGAGGGTGGTCTTATTAGCATTGCAGGCCCTTCATGCCTTTCTTCCTCTGTGAACTATTGCGATTCAGATGGACATGTCAGTGGTCTGGTTCATCAACAAAGAGGGAGGAACCAGATCCTACCCCCTTTGTCAAGAGGCCATGAGAGTGTGGGAATGGGCGATCTCCACCAACTGTTTTCTGATAGCAATGCACATTCCGGGTCGGTCCAACATACAAACGGACAAATTGAGCAGAACTGTCCTAATGCCTTACGAGTGGTCTCTGAATCCTTGTGTAGCGGAGCAGATCTTCCTTGAGTGGGGTCGGCCTTGCTGCAATCTCTTCGCATCTCCTTCCAACGCGAAGTTCAGCGAGTTCTTTGCTCTGATCCCCCCTCAGGAGGAATCTCCCAGAGACACTCTGGTCCATGCTTGGCCTCCCAGTCTTCTTTATGCATATCCCCCGTTACCCCTCATGACAAAGTTTTTACAGAAGGCTCATCGGTTGGGGAGCAGAGTCATCCTCATTGCCCCATTCTGGCCTTGCCAGATCTGGTTTTCCTGTCTGTGGTCTCATCTGGTAGCTCCTCCTTGGATCTTGGATCCGATTCTGGATCTTATTTCGCACCCTTCGGGGATTCCTCTTCCAGATCTGGGCAGTCTGAATCTCACAGCTTGGCTGCTCCAGTTCCATTGATTGCCAGGACTCCCGGACTTTCTTCCCCCGTTAAGTCTATTCTGGTGGCAGCCCATAAGTCATCTACCAGAAGAGGCTACTGTAGTAAATGGAAGCGTTTTTCGATCTGGGCTTCTCAGGGGGATCTAGATCCCTTTACGGCTCCAGTGCCAAGTGGTTCTTGATTTTTTAGCACACCTTTTTCAGCAGGGTGCCAACTCTTCTACCGTGAAAGTTCAACTGGTTGCCATTTCTAATTTCCATGTAGGTGAAAATATGGGGTATTTGGCTTCTTCCAGACTTTGCAAAATCTTCATTAAAGGGACTTTTTCTTTTACAGCCTCTGGTGAAGGACCCCACTCCTCCTTGGGATCTTACCTTAGTTTTACAGGCGTTAGTTGCTCCACCCTTCGAACCGGCTGCCTCCGTGGACTTGAAATTTTTGTCTTGGAAAACAGCTTTCCTAGTGGCTATCACCTCGGCGAGAAGAGTGTCAGAACTTCAAGCATTATCTGTTAAACCCCCTTTTATGTTTTTTCTTAAAGACAGGGTCTCACTTCGGACTAATCCTTCCTTTTTGCCTAAAGTGGCTTCAGAGTCAAATTTCAGTCAATCAGTCATTCTGCCTGTCTTTTTTCCAAATTTTCAGAACAAGGAGGAATATAAACTACATTTATTATATGTACATAGGCAGTTGCGTTTCTACTTACACAGGACTAAGCCTTTCTGCAAGTCTGACCAATTGTTTGTGTCCTTTGCTAGACCTTTTCTAGGCAAACCAGTTTCCAAGGTGACAGTTGCCAAATGGATTCTCCTTTGCATTATGTAGGTTTACAAAGATAAATGTATGCCTATTCCAGGGAGGGTTCATGCACATTCTACCAGGTCCATGGCTTCATCAGCTGCTTTTTGGTCCAGAGTATCCTTGGACGATATTTGTTCAGCGGCTACTTGGTCCTCATCTCATACTTTCATTTCTCATTATAAATTGGATATGGTTTCCAGAGGAAGAGCATCCCTTGGCTCCTCTGTGCTCCGGAACATCCTTCCATGAGGGCCTCCCAAGGTTATGGTAGCTGAGGACTCTGTCCACATGTTGATGACCAAATGAAGCTAACTACTTCAGATGAAGAAGTTATATACTTAACCATAATGTTCCATCTGAGTAGTTAGACTTCATTTGTCATCAGCCATCCCTCCCTCCTTCCCCCTGGCCTTGTTATTGGGTTCTTTTGCCTGAGTAACCAAGAGATGGTACCCTTGCGTCCCTTTTGCTTTTAGTTGTATGTCGGGTATTGTTGATCGGGCTCATGTGCTGGGTGGCAAACTCGATCTGAGGGAAGGAAGGAGATGCAGTGGTATTATGGGTAAGGGGAGGAGCTTGGAGCTCTGATCTGATGCTGGTGAAACTGTCGTATCGGATCCTTTCCGAAGCCCACAGGTTGATGACAAATGAAGTCTAACTACTCAGATGGAATGTTATGGTAAGTACATAACTTCTTTTTTTCCACAAAGACTCTTTTTGTCTTCGTGTTTCACTGTTGCAGTCATTACATTAGGGTTATCTGCTTGCAGGTAGCCCTCAGACAGCCTGATTAACAAAGTCTTGGGTCCTGCATCGGTTGCTGTCCCTTCTTCCATGACATCAGGTCGTCAGGGGTATAAAACATTCAGCCGATGCCATTGCATCAGTCTTTCTTGCCGTACGGTGCCCGAAGCAGAAGCAGTTCGCAAGTGCCGGTCGGCCGACTCCTGAAATTTTTGTTTTCGAGTTTCAGAACTGAAGTCTTCAACTAAAAGCTAAGTACCCCGTTGGGGAAACTTTTTCTTGCTCTTAACCGATGTCAGTAAAAGTAAATAATTGCAATACTTGTGGAAAGCAAATACCTCATAAAGATTTTCATTTGCACTGTATTCCTTGCCTAGGCCCAGACCACGACGTACCTCGCTGTCGATTTTGTGCCTTATTTAAACCACAAACTATCCGTTGTTGGTATATTTACGCTTCTAAATATTTTGGTGCTTGGTTCAATTATCCTGATATGTCTTCGGTCAGCCACCCGACTAGCGTCATTCTGAAAAAACGCAAAGGTAAAGACAGAGACAGGCCGCCTAGGTCCAAAGCTGCCGACGACACTTCTCCTAAGCCAGTCGCCAGTTCACCGGTACTCAGTGAGGTGCTTTTGCAGCCCCTGATAACCGCTACTTCTGATTCGCAGGCCTCTACTGAGACCCATTCGGAGTCTGGTATGCCGCGAGATGCTTCAACTGTGGAACCTGCGGATGTCTCTACCTTGGATTGGTCCGGAGCCGCTGTGCAGGCACCGGCTTCTGAGGGTGTATTCAGGCCTACTGACTTGCATATTAAACCAATGCCATCTTCTTCTTCAAGGCCTAAATCTTGAACCATGCCTAAAAAACTGACGCCCAGACCGCATGGCCAGGCCTCTATGCCTAAAAAACAGATGATAAGAATGGCTGAAGACCTTATTACTTTAATCAGGGGAAGCCAGCCTTCCCCCTATAAGAGACCTAGGAGTGAGTTTGTTTATGATACTTCTGACCAGGATTCTGAATTTTCTGTTTCCTCTGATGACCAGGATTTACCCTTTCCTACCTATGAGGATTCTGATACTGAGGACTCTATTTCCTCTGCTCCCCCCCAAATGATTTCTCTTTTGGTGAAACCTTGCATACTCTCAGGGAGCATTTTCGTTGGGAAAGTCAGGATTTCACTGATTCTAAAAAGAGGCTTAGGGATTTCTTACTCCTACCCCAGCACAGACCTTTAGCCATACGTCCTGTATTAGACATTGTTGATGATGCATTTGCAGAATCTAGCTTGGCCCCTGACTCTTTACCTCCTGCTCCCAGGAAACCTGATAGATATTACAGGGTCCCTGATTCTCACAAGTTCCTTTTCAAAAATCCTACTGCGGATCCTGAGAGCATTTCACAGGGGCCCAAGGGCATTAAAGCTACTACTGCCAAAAATCCTACCCCCTCTGATAGAGACTCCAGGGCACTGGATAGATGGGGTAAGAAAGTATACACTTCTGCAACTTTGGCAATTAGGGCCTTAATCTGCCAGTTTCATATGTTGAAGTATCAGCAGCATATTATTGGATTGCTTAAACAGAAAATGATGTTTTTTTTCCTGATTGTGCTGAAAATAAGGATTTACAGGATTTATTGCATTCAGCTGAACAGGTTGGAAAACATACTTTGTAATGTGGCTTTGATTCTCTAGAGGCATCTTGCAGGGCTGCTGTAACTGGGTCTGTATTTAGAAGGCATGCTTGGCTTAAGGAGAAACCTCTACCAGATCCTGTTAAAGCAAAATTACTGGATGCGCCCCTAAACCAGGACCACATGTTTGGCAACAAGGCAGAAGAAGTTTTTAAAAAGATGGAAGAAAAGGCTAAATCTATGCAGACTGTTAAAGATTTTTTACAAGTACAACCTCCAAGATTTAGTAGGCATTGGCCTTCCAAGAATTGATCCTTTCCTGCCTCTTCCAGACCTTCTGAGTCCAAACCCAGATCCAGCAGAGCTCCCAGGCTGCAGTGCCAGGGTACGCACAGGACTAAGCAGTGGGGGGCCTCCACTTCCAAATCAGGTAATAAGACTCCCCCCTATGGTAAACTGTCTCAGTGACTTCCTTTTAAAATTTCCAAACACTTATCAACTGACTGCAAAGAACTGGGAACTCATTACCCAGGACAAATGGGTTTTAAATGTAGTGTTCCAGGGATACAGATTTCACTTCCACATGTTGCCAACACCAAGCGGGTGGCCAGGCCTACCCCCAAATCAGTGGGCAGAGGCCCAAAAACAAGTACTTTCTCTCTTAAGCATGGGGGCTATTCAGTTGGTACCAGAAGAGGAAAAGGGACAAGGTTTCTACTGAAGACTTTTCCTGGTACACAGAAAAGATAATTCATGGCGTCCGATCCTGGACCTATCTACTTTAAACACCTTTTTGGAGATTCCAAGATGCTGACTCTTCACCATTTGCTTCCTATGCCAGGCAAAGATGTCTGGTTGGCAACACTAGATTTAAAAGAAGCATACCTGCACATCCCAATCAGGGAATCTTGCAGAAGATACCTACACTTCAAAGCAGGCTACATGCACTGTCAGTTCTCTGCACTGCCCTTTGGCTTATCTACTGTGCCCAGGGTATTCACAAAGTGACTAGCTCCAGTTATTGCATTTTGCAGGCAAAGAAATATTCAGATATACCCATACCTGGACTAAACCTCAAGATGCACGCACTCAAAACTCTCCTTAGCATGGAGAACATCGATATCTGTGCAGTAACAGAAACCTGGTTCAAGGCTCCCGAGAGCACCCCAGCACTACCAGTTTATACCTCATACCATGATTTTCGGCCCCAAAACTTGGACCGAACCACAAAAGGAGGGGGAGTATCAATATTCGTCAAAGATACCTTCACCTCCAGGTTGGTGGCACAGCACAAAGCATCAGAGACTATCCATGTGCAACTAACAGTGGGTAAAACTGCCTTCCAGTTTATAGCCTGCTACAGACCACCCTCTCAAACCCAAGAACCCCACTCGGCCTTCCTGAGAACACTGGAAAATATGAAGATCTCTCCAAATACCGACTGGGAGCATTACTCTAGCTCCAACACCCTAGCCCAAAGGTTCCTATAATTTATAAACTCAAATGCTATGGAACAACTTGTTACCACTCCCACAAGAGGGGAAAACATACTGGACCTGATCATCACCAACATGGGGGCTCTATGCTCCAGACCCGAAGTGTATCTTTCACTGGTAAGATCAGACCATAAACTAATCTCACTGGATATTCGCATCCCGACCCCACTCCCTGCCCAGAAAACCACAGTGAAAAACTTCTCTAAAGCAAATTTCACACTCCTCAAAACCGAGGTGGAATCCTTCAAAGCCCCCGGGCCTGTAGAAAATACGGCCCAGACCGCAGAATCCTTTATAAACGCATTCTATGAACACCTTCAGGAATGCATGGATCATGCAATCCCAAATAAAACCAAGACCCAATCCTCCAAAGGCAGACATCCTGTCTGGTGGACCCCAGCCATAAACAAACTATACAATAGAAGGAGGAAGCTACTACATGATAGAGCAAAATCCCAAAAAGGGAAGGCATCTCTTATCAGTATTAGCAAAAAACTACGGGCACTCATAAGGCCAGCTTCGAGAGAAAAATTGCACAGGACACTAAGGATAATCACAAGGCTTTCTTTAGTTATGTTAGGAACCTGGGTGGGAATTCCCAGATATGCTCAGAATTAGTCCAAAATGACAAAAAATACACCGAACCCACAGACATTGCCAACATCCTAGCTGACAGGTTCAGTGCAAACCCCCCCCCCCACACCAAAAGGGCAAATATCTATTCCAGCAGAGTGCCGCCCCCCTGACATCTCAGATGCTCAGGTAAGAGCTGCCCTCTCCAAAGCAAAAAACACAGCATCAATGGGACCAGACGGTGTCCCGGGCTGCTTCCTACATGAACTCCAAGAAGAGCTAAACCCAAACATAAAACTACTGTTCAATCTCAGCCTTACTACAGGATATGTACCCAAAGAGTGGCATACAGCAACAGTGGTCCCTCTCTACAAAGGTGGTGCCTCAACGGATCCTGGAAACTATCGCCCCATAAGCCTGACTAGCTTGGTCTGCAAAGCTATGGAAAGGATCATCATGGACCTCATAAATAAAGATGTTGGGGACCTACAGACACTGGATCCTACCCAGTTCGGCTTTGTTAAGGGCAGATCCTGCCTCTTAAACCTGGTTGATTTCTTTGAAACAGTCACCAAGGCCATTGACGAGGGGAAGGTGGTCCACACAGCCTACCTGGACCTCGCAAAAGCCTTCGATACAATACCCCACTCTGGCATTATAGATAAGCTCACCAGCTTAAATATAAACCCCTATGTCACTAGATGGGTTGCAAACTGGCTCAAGGACAGAACCCACATGGTTAGAATTGCTGGAGCCATGTCAGACTCCAAACCAGTTACAAGTGGCGTCCCACAAGGTTCAGTCCTGGGACCTCTGTTGTTCGGTATATATTTCTCGGAGGTATAGGCCAACACGGAATGACTGTAGCTGACCAAGTTCGCAGATGACTGCACACTAGGTGCCATAATCGACTCTCCAGCTGACACAAGCATCCTACAAAAGGGCCTCTTAGAAACAGACAACTGGTGCCAGAGCCATGGCCTCAAGCTAAATGCCAAAAAGTGTATAGTCATCCCTTTGGCAAAACAAAGTGCCACAAATTACCACATAGGTGGTAATCCATTAAGTACGGAAGAAGTAATTAGGGACCTGGGGACCCAAGTTGATAGCAATCTCTCATTTGAAAACCACGTGGCCAAAGTGGTTAGAAAAACATTTTATATAGCCCACCTAATCATGAAGGGATTCACATCTAGATCAGGGGAGGTCATCGTGCCTCTTTACTCATCCCTCATCAGGCCCATAATTGAGTACAATGCCCCTTTTGGGATGTACCTTACCAGACACCTGCAGCAACTGGAAAGACCCCAAAAGTACCTCACCAAGAGGCTCAAAGGGCTCAAACAGATGCCATATGCTGCCCGGTTAAAGAAACTCCAGCTGTGCTCAGTGGCATACTGCCTGCTCAGAAGCGATCTGTGCCTGACGTATACAGCCATGTCCAACCCGGAATTAATGGACATGCTGCACCTCAGAAAATCCAAATCCCATCGAGCTACTCGCTCGAGAGACTTGAACCTCAGCACTGAAATAAATAGGACATGCTGGAGGGACAGATTCTTAACCCAGAGGCTCCCTTCACTCTGGAATAAAATCCCAGTCCAGGTTAGGCAGAGTCCCTCATTGACTCTCTTCAAGAGGAATCTTGATGAGTGGATGGGAGATCGTAGGTTTACCCCGGGTATCACTTCTGTGTCACTGTTAGACAGAGGCACAGTATACTAACCTCGAAAAAGGACATAGCAAAATTAATTTAAAATGGGTGGCGAAAGCCAAACACACTCTGGCTAGGCTTATAAATGCCCTAGGGCAGATAGCCTAGTATGAACCTATGAACCTATGATTGTCTAATTCAGGCAGAAAGCCAGGACATACTTTTGAATCATCTGGCCTTTGTACAAAGGGTTCTAAGTTGTCTGGGGTACACCATAAACGAAAAGAAATCACACCTGGTACACTGTCAACAAATTATATTCCTGGGAGCAAGCTTGAATGCAACTTCCCAAATGGCTTTCCTCATGCCAGAGAAACAAATTCATTTGACAACCTACTTCAAACAAGTGACCACAAAACCCTGCTTTCTGCAAGACAAATACTGCAAGCCTTGGGGTTCATGGCCTCCTACATTCTTCTAATTCCATATGCAAGACTGCATATGAGGAAACTACAGTGGTATCTAAAAAAGCCTATGGTGTCAACATTCTCAGGATCTAGAAGCAATGATTCCTATCATACCTTGCCTACACCTAGAGTTCCTTTGGTGGGCAGAGGCCTGCCACCAAAACAAGGGACTACCTTTCAAACCACCCCCTGCCACTCAAAGCCTAACAACAGACGCATCAGACTATGCATGGGGGGCTCACCTGGCAGGGAAGTGCATTCAGGGCAAATGGAACCCAAGTCAAATGCACCTGCATATCAATCAAAAAGAAATGTTAGCTGTATAGAATGGTCTGACAGCCTTCATGGACCACATTCTTCCAGGACAACTAATGGTAGAGACAGACAACACCACTGTTATGTGTTACATAACCAAGCAGGGGGGTACACATTCTTACCCCCTCTGCAGACTAGCTATGGCATTGTGGAACACAGCCTTCAGCTGTTAAGTGCACCTACAAGCTCAATTCCTGCCAGGAAAATTAAATACACTGGCAGACGGACTAAGCAGAAACCTCATGGACCCACACGAGTGGAAACTGGAACCAAGGATTTTCAACATGTTGGCAAGCAAATGGGGGAGCCCAGATATAGACCTGTTTGCCTCTCCCCAGAATTACCAATTGGACTCCCCACAAACAAGACTGGAAAGTGGATGCTCTGTCCTTCTGCTGGAAAAACCTATCAGTCTATGCCTTCCCCCCTCTGCCTCTGCTCTCCAAAGTACTGCTAAAAATCAAACAGGACAAACCAAGGATGATTTTGATTGCTCCAGACTGGCCACGCCAACACTGGTACCCCCTCCTGCTCAGTGTGTCATGGTTATCCCCATGGCACCTGCCTCAGACTCCTTCCCTATTGTCTCAGCAGGAGAACCAGATTCTGCACCCTCAGCTTCTAACACTGAACCGAGCAGCCTGGCTAATTACCTAATCTCTCCTTTACCATCCCTCAGTAAACCCGTGATGGATATCATTTTAGAAGCAAGGAGGCCTAGTACTAGAAAATCTTATGCTGAAAAATGGAAAAGATTTTGTGCCTGGAACCAATCTCAAGGGATGAGCACAGCAGTGCCCAATTTATCTCGGATTTTACAATACTTAACTGAGATGCTTCACAAGGGCCTGTCTTTTTCCTACCATCAAAATTCACGCCTCAGCCATTTTAGCTCATTATAACACAGAACCTCCCCTCTTCTCTCACCCACTGCTCAAGCAGTTCCTCAGAGGGGCCAAAAATCTGAGACCACCCAGGAGAGCTCCAATCTCAGCCTAGGACCTTAACTTTGGTTTGGAGAAACTCACTCTACCTCCTTTCGAGCCAGCTGCTACTGCAGACTTAAAATTTCTTTCTTGGAAAACAGCTTTCCTTTAAGCAGTCACTTCAGCAAGAAGGTTATCTGAATTACAGGCCCTTATGGCAGTGGAGCCTTTCATCATCTTTCATGCTGACAGGGTGTCCCTCAGAACCAATCCATCCTTCATGCCCAAGGTGGTATCCAGTGTGGCTCTTAATCAGTCCATTCATTTGCCAACCTTCTTTCCCAATCCACAGAACAAATGGGAATGGATACTGCATTCCTTAGATGTGCGCAGACAACTTAAATTCTACTTGGACAGGACTAAACCTCAAAGGAAATCTGAACAACTGTTGGTGGCATTTGCTGCAGGGACAGAGGAGAAGGCTATTTAAAAGCAAACCATTTCTAAATGGATAGGCCATTGCATTAATTTCTGCTATAAGCACCATGGAAAACCTATCCCACAGGGGATCAGACCTCACTCCACCAGGGCTGCATCTACCTCTACAGCCTTTCTCAGAGGCGTCCCTAACAGGGACATCCTAGAAGCTGCTACCTGGAGTTCTGTACATACTTTCACCAAGCATTATCATTTACCAATTTTCTCTAAATCCAGAGCTGGTTTTGCCACTGCAGTCTTGCAGGACCTTATAGCTGGTCCTAATGCTATCTAAATTCCTCCTCCCAACCATAGCTTTGGGAATCTAACCAAATGTAATGACTGCAACAGTGAAACACGAAGAGCATAGTACAGTTGTGTACACTTACCATAAATGGGATATTTGAGTGTATTCACTGTTGCAGTCCTGGTTACCCTCCCTCCATCCCTCTGACTTCTTTTGGCTATACCTCTACTTTCCTTTACTATGCTTAAAAGCTTTTTGGTGTATTTGCTTTTTTGTTTGGAGGTATATTATTGTATTTTTATATTTAATTGCTTCCCATTAGGGGGGCACCTAACATCTGGGGCAAGAAAAACTGATGTAATTGCGTTGGCTGCATGTTTTATACCCCTGACAACCTGACGTCATGGAAGAAGGGACAGCAACCGATGCAGGACCCAAGACTTTGTTAATCAGGCCGACTGAGGGCTACCTGCAAGCAGATAACCCTAATGTTATGACTGCAACAGTGAATACCCTCGAACATCTTCATTTATGGTAAGTGTACACAGCTGTACTTTGTCCGCAGTTTTAATACTTTCCCCCTTTGGCACACTTTTGTCAGGAGCAACTCTTTCTACTTGTATGATTGCAGCTTTACTGTTTAAGTCTTGACTGTTTTTTTCATGGCTATATTTGCAGCATACATGGTGTGCCAAATAACCAAGAACAGCGAACTGACCAAGAATGATACAAAAATCCAATTCCACAGCCACAGAAAGAATCCAACACTTTTTTGATAAGTTGAGTGCTTTCTTCCCACAATAGAGACTTCTTCAGAACATTTTCCATATGCACACCACTCTCTTAAAAATAGCCATTAAAACACCCCACCCATCCTATTATGGAATCACACAATGAATGCTTAAAGTCAACCACATCTTAAAACACATTCAAATACAAAAAATAATAAATAAAATGTCCATATTTCGAGAGCAAAGAAACAGGATAAATGGCTCACTTAAATTCTAAATTACTATAAATAATACAAGTGTGTATATTATAAAAATAAGTTATATATAGTATTAAGATAAAGCATAATAAATATGTACGTGTTATATAACAATTGTCTTATAAATGTCTTATAACCAACAGTTCTGTAAAAACGGTCCTAAAAAAAGTCTGAAAAACAAAACCAGGATATTAAAGACGGTACATTTTTGACATTTTGTTGAAAATATTATAAATATCTTAACCTAAAATATTTTTCAACTTTAATAAACACATTATATTAATAGTCTCATTAATACCTGGAGACTGGGTGGCATTAAGTCTTAATTGCCACCTCAGTTCACACAAATCCAAATGTACATCCAAAATTGCCCCTTGACAATTTGTTGAAGCACTAAAAATTTAAAAGTATGATCATTAAATTCTTGTACATGTCTACTTAAAACAGTTGGGCAATAAACTGCACGTTTATGTCCATGTTTAAATGAGTTTTTTGATTATATTAATAGAACAACTCAATTTTTGAGATTTACATATACTTACAGTAGTGAGAGTATTATATATTTGGATGAGAATTTAAGGGTTGATTTTTGCAGATAAAAAGCTTACTTCGGAAATATATCGTAAACCAACCTTTTTGAATGCTTATTTGGATTATTCGAGTTGGCATCCCTTTTACTAAAAAAAGTGTATAGTAAAGGGGCAAATGGTGAAGGCAGCCCGCCTGGTAAGTGAGGATGTAATATTTGAAGCTGAAGTGGAGTTTATTGCCCAGCTGTTTGAGAGGAGAGGGTACCCCACTAGTTTGGTACAAAAGATTGCTAGGAAAGTGACAATAAAAAGGTATAATGGGGTACACAAGCACATTTTGAAAGGAGGTGGAACAGGTGGTCCTGGTGAATCCCTGTTGGACCGGGTTAAAAAAGTTAATGGTCCCCATAGTTTCATTACCACATTTAATTTGGATGGGGAGGAAATAGTGGAAATCATCAGACGGAATTGGGGGATTTTGGCCTGTGATTACCGTCTTATTGGTAAAATTGGAACAAAATCTGTGGTAGTTTTTAGGAAAGATTGGTTGTTTAAGCATATATTGGAATCCAACAATAATAACAAAAAGGAGAAAAAAGTTGGTTTGGTCTCCTATAGGATAAATTGAAATTTTAAATGTGAAATGGGCATTTGTTGTAAGAGTTGATTGGAAACTAAGGATAGATTTATGTTGAACAATATAGCAATAACCCACGTCTGGGTGTGGGTAATGCTGGATTTACCCACGGTTGGTGTGGTTTGGTCACGAGGGTGAAGCCCAAGTGGCCAAACAAAGACAAGCGTGGGTAAATCCAGCATTACCCACACCCAGAAGTGGTATCATATTATACAATGACATTATTTAAGAAAAAAATACTTACTTTTCTTAAATAATGGCATTGTATAATGCCACCTTGCTGTCCTTTTGCTGCTGTCTGGTATTCTGCGGCAGTTCTGATGTACTGTGCATGCATATGCATACGCATTACATCAGAGCTGGAAGCAATGGAGAAAGCAAGATCTCCGTTGCTTTTTGCAAAGTGTGTTGCTATGTTAAAGGAGTTTGCTTTTTTTAAAGCTGTCTCGCTATGTTACACCCATTTAACTTAGCGAGACAACTTTAAAAAAGCAACGGAGAAAGGAAGATCTCCGTTACTTTTTTTAAAGTTGTCTCGCCATGTTAAACTCCTTTAACGTAGCGAGACAGTGTCTAAAAAGCAACGGAGATCTTGCATTCTCCCTTGCTGTAAAAAAAGACTTATGCTAATGGAAAAAGTCCTTTTTCCATTAGTTATAAGTCTGATTTACAACGTGCACGCTGACCAATCAGCATGCACGTTTTGGAATATTAATGGGGGGGTCGCTATATAATTGTACTTTTATAACATTAATGCAGTCTGTTTCTTCCAGTTTCAGACACAGCAGAAAATACCAAGTTTTCTCTTTGTGCTGTATATTTTGAAGCAGGTCTTCTTGAGAAGCCACATGCTTAGCCAATCCTTTCTTCATTTTGCCCTGTGCTTTTTTTTGCATTTTTATGAGTTCATCTGAATAGATAAAGTTTCTTCTGTTTTTTTCCGGCCTTTTGTTATTTGAAGTGATATATTCCTTCAGTGTTTCATTCATTTTAAAAAATATTGGAGTGCATTTAATTTAGCTTTTCTTCTAAATTACTGGAAGTTATCTACTGTACGAAAGCTAAAACTTTTAACTGCTTTTTGCTGAACAGTTGCAAGATTCTTTCGAGCCAAATGTTTTCTTCCACTTTTCTGGTTAATTTTACAGGTTTTCCAAAGTTTCTTCTTTGCTGACAGCCAGCAGTGTAATTATTACCCAGTAACTAAATTTTACCCAAGCAAACAATTTCACTTGCCCTTTTTTTTTTTTACACTTTCTGATCTGATGTCGTCAATCTTCACGTAATCCTTGACTGTGGGCTCAGTTCTGAGCCTTGGAACCGACTCAGCCATTTATTTCAGCTCGCGCCTTCCAAAACTCTCGAGTTTGCTTACAATATTTTGTTAATTACCATTGCTGGTAATGTTCTTCCCTTCTCTTTTCTCTGTTCTTTAAAAAAAAATAAGGAAGAGGAGACCATTTTTGAGATGTTCTTCGTGTATCACTGTTGCAGTCATCACACTTGGGTTATCTGCGTGCAGGTAGCCCTCAGTCAGCCTGAATACCAGAGTCTTGGGATTTCTGCATCGGATGCTGTCACCTCTTTCATGACGTCAGGTCATCAGGGGTATAAAACATACAGTCAACTCCATTACGTCATCTTTTCTTGCCGAGCGGAGCCCGAAGCAGTTCGCAAGTGCCGGTCGGCCGCTACCTGAAATTTTCATTATTCGAGTTTCAGACCTGAAGTCTTCTAAAGCTAAGTACCCCGTTGGGGATTCTTTTTTCTTGCTCTAACCGATGTCAGAAAAAGTTAATAATTGTCTTGGTCTGTGAAAAGCAAATACCTCACAGAGATTTTCATTCTTACTGCGTCACCTGTTTAGGTCCAGACCACGACGTTCCTCGCTGCAGGTTTTGTGCCCTGTTTACTGCCAGAACTATTCGTCGTCAGGGTATCTTTGTCGCTAAATTCTTTCGCTCTCGTTCTCTGTATACTGAAATGGCTTTGATAAGCCATCCGACTACCGATCTTCCCAAAAAACTTAAAGATAAAGACAGAGACAGGCCGCATAGGTCCAAAACGGCCGACGATGCTTCCGTTAAGCTAGTCGCCAGTTCGCCGGTACTCAGTGAGGTGCTTTCGCAGCCCCTGATACCCGCTTCTACAGATTCGCAGGCCTCTACTGAGACCCATTCAGAGTCTGGTATGCCGCAAGATGCTTCTTCGACTTTGGAACCTGCGGATGTCTCTACCTTGGATGGGTCCGGAGCTGCTGTGCAGGCACTGGCTTCTGAGGGTGTACTCAGACCTTCCGATGTTCGTATTAAACCGACTACTTCATTTCAGACTAAAACTACCGAATTTCTCAAGCCCAGAGTTCACACTACGCCTAGGAAACTGACCAAAGCGCATTCTCAGGCTCCCATGCCACAGAAACAAATGCTTAGAATGGCTGAAGACCTTATTACTTTAATTAGGGGAAGCCAGCCTTCCCCCTCTAAAAAACAAAGAATTGATTTTCCTTCTGATTCTTCAGAAGCTTTCTG
>NC_056733.1:471333849-471441929 GCF_019279795.1 Protopterus annectens
TACCAAGGTCAAAAGGTATGCCAGACCTGCCACACAATCAATGGGCAGAGGCACAAAAACAAATTACAGCCCTCATGGACATGAGGGCCATTCAGCAAGTACCACAACAAGAGCAAGGGCAAGGATTTTACTCCAGACTTTTCCTAGTACCCAGAAAGGACAAGACCTGGAGACCAATACTGGACCTGTCTATACTAAATACGTTTCTGGAAGTTCCAAAATTCAAGATGTTGACTCTACAGCAGCTACTGCCCATGCTGGGCAAAAAGGCTTGGCTCGTAACTTTGGACCTAAAAGAGGCATACCTGCATGTCCCAAATAGACAATCTTGCAGAAGATACCTCAGATTCATAGCTGGTTCAATGCATTACCAATTCTCTGCACTGCCCTTTGGCTTATCTACTGCGCCCAGGGTCTTCACAAAATGGCTGGCACCAGTAATTGCATTTTGCAGACAAAAAGGAATTCAAATATATCCCTACTTGGACAAGTGCCTAATTCAAGCAGAGAACAAAGACATTCTTCTAAAGCATCTGGCGTTTGGAAAAAGATTGCTAATTGGCCTAGGGTACACAGTAAATGAAAATAAATCAAAACTAGTGCCCTCTCAAGAGATAATATTCCTGGGTGCAAGCTTAAATACAACTGCCCAGATGGCGTATCTCACGCCAGACAAACAAAAGCAACTGACTACTTACTTCAAGAAATTGGCAACAAAAACCCACTTATCTGCAAGGAAAATCCTGCAGGCCTTGGGTTTCATGGCATCTTGCATTCTACTAATTCCATATGCCAGACTGCATATGAGGAAACTACAATGGTATCTAAAAAGTGTTTGGACTCAGCATTGCCACAGCCTGGAGACAGTAATTGCACTCATTCCCTGCCTGCAACAGGAGTTTCGATGGTGGGCAGAAACCTGTCACCACAACAAGGGTCTGCCATTCAGTTTACCCACAGCCAGACAGACACTGACAACGGATGCATCAGATTATGCCTGGGGGGCCCATATGGCAGGAAAATGTATTCAGGGCACATGGCCTGCAAACCAAATGCATCTTCACATCAATCAAAAAGAGATGCTCGCTGTTCAAAATGTCCTGACAGCTTTCCAGGACAGTTACTGATAAAGACAGACAACACTAGGGTCATGTGGTACATAAACAAGCAGGGAAGAACACATTCCTACCCCCTCTGCAGACAAGCAATGACCTTATGGGACACAGCATTGGCATTTCATGTTCACCTGCAAGCACAATTCCTGCCTGGAAAAACAAATACTCTGGCAGACAAACTAAGCAGAAACCTCATGGATCCCCATGAATAGAAACTGGATCCACAAGTCTTCAACATGATAACAAGGAAATGGGGATGCCCAGACATACATTTATTTGCCTCCCCTCACAGCTGACAATTGCAGAGATTTTGCAAAAGGATTTATCACAAGCAAGCATGGAAAGTGGACGCCCTATCCTTCACCTGGAAAAATCTAACAGTATATGCTTTTCCCCCACCTCCTCTCCTTCCCAGGGTACTCCTAAAGGTCAGACAAGAGAAGCCAAAAATGATACTGATTGCACCAGACTGGCCATACCAGCACTGGTACCCAATCCTAAAGAGCTTGTCTCAAGGTCCAGCATGGATATTGCCTCAAACTTCTCACTTGCTGACCCAACAAAACAATCAGATCCTGCACAGCCAACTCAGGACCTTAAATCTGGCAGCATGGCGGACAATGTAGCCATTCAGAACACTCCTCTTTCAAAGGCTGTTATGGATGTTATCTTGGAGGCCAGGAGGCCCAGTACCGGAAAATCTTATGCAGAAAAATGGAAGAGATTCTGTGCTTGGAACCAGGGACAAGGCATTGACACGTCTGTACCAAATATCCCTCAGGTTTTACAATACCTAACTGAGATGCTGAACAAAGGCCTTTCTTTCTCATCAATTAAGATTCATGCCTCTGCCATTTCAGCCCATTACAATACGGAACCACCTATCTTTTCTCATCCTTTAATAAGGCAGTACCTCAGAGGGGCCAAAAACATTAGGCCTCCAAGGAGAGCACCAATTCCGGCCTGGGACCTCAATTATGTTTTGGAAAGACTCACACTGCCACCTTTTGAGCCAGCATCAACAGCGGACATAAAATTCTTATCCTGGAAAACAGCTCTGCTCCTAGCAATAACCTCTGCATAGCGAGTCTCGGAGTTACAAGCACTCATGGCTGTGGAACCTTTCATCATTTTTCATCCAGACAGGGTTTCTCTGAGGACAAACCCTACATTTATGCCTAAGGTGGTGTCCAATGTGGCCCTCAACCAAACCATTCACTTGCCTACTTTTTATCCAAATCCACAGAACAAGGGTGAGAAAATTCTGCATTCTTTGGATATACACAGGCAGTTATGCTTCTACTTGGACAGAACTAAAGCTTTCAGAAAGACTGAGCAACTTTTAGTGTCATATGCTGCAGGATCACAAGGAAAGGCTATCTCAAAACAGACTATTTCTAAATGGATAGGCCATTGCATCTGTTTCTGCTATTCTCAACATGGCAAATCAGTGCCTAAGAGCATTAGGCCTCATTCCATCAGAGCAGCAGCCACTTCAGCAGCCTTCCTCAGAGGAGTACCAACGAAAGATAGCTTAGAGGCTGCAACTTGAAGTTCAGTGCACACCTTCACAAAGCACTACCACTTACCTCTTTACTCCAAGTCCATAGCAGGCTTTGCCACTGCTGTTCTGCAGGGCCTCATAGCCTCTCCTAATCCTATTTAGCCCAGCCACCCATCCTCAGCTTTTGGATTCAACCCAAGAGTAATGACTGCAACAGTGAAACACGATGAACATAGTACAGTTGTGTACCTACCATAAATAACCAAAAGTGGAAAAAGATCGTAAAGCCAAAACCACAAATCCAAGAAAAACGATTGTGTCAGTGCACAAGGTTGAAAGTCCATAAAAAGTTTATTGAATAAATTCCACAAGCGCTTTCACCCTAACTCAGTTGTAGGGCTTTTTCAAGTGTAAAAACAATGTAACTGTTCAGTCAACCATCTTTAAATAACTTCATTTGAAAAAAGGCGCCAAAAGAAACCGTTCTGACTTAATTTAAAGTAAAAACACACATTTAAAACTGTCAAATTAAAAAAACACAAATAATTCCACTTTATCACCACAAACAAACAAAATTCAAACTAAATATATATCCGGACAAAATTCTAAAACAAAATGGTACACAATAAAAGTTCCAACTAGAAAAAGGGTATCATGGGCTTAAAATACTTTTAAATTGATCAAAAGATCAACCAAAACAAAAACAAGGGCAGTAATATTACTAAATCTGTCAATATTTGTTTTAAATATTTATTTTAAAAATCATTTTAATCAATCTTCCGCTTTTGTTTATCAAGTACGGCTTGATAGAAATATGTTCGTTTAATCCTGGGGGGTGGGTGGCATTCAGTCTTATTTGCCAATAGGTCTCCCTACAGCATAGCCAATTTTCCCAGTCTCCCACTTTGGGATCAGTGGGTACTTGTTCCAGAATCCCAAAACGAAAGCCTGCATGTTTAGGCTCAGTTTGTAAATGCTTACTTAATGCATTGTTAATATTTCCTTTTTAATATTATATAAATGTTCATAAATTTGTTTGTTCAATGCGTTTCTGAGGTTCCCTACATAGAAACTTGGACAGTCTCTACACAGGGCTAGGTACATAATGCCTTTAGTGTGACAATTACCCTTCTTTAAATAAATCCTACTGTTGCCATAGTTTTTTAAGGTAATGGGTACTTCATCCAAAATATACTTACAGTACCCACATCTACCACACATACTCTTCCCTTATCAGAAATAGTTGTATGTCTATAGTTGTTACTTTCAAAGATCTTCTTTAAATTTGTACCTGTTTTAAAAACAAAGTTAGGTTGGTCACCTACTTTGTGTACTAAGTCCTTATTATGTTTTAACATCTTCCAGTTTCTCTGAATAAGGTCCTTAACTTCCCTTATAATGTTACTGTGTTGAAGAACCATAGCCCTTTTGAAAACTTGTTCACTAACCACTTCATCACCTGTTGTAATTTCCAATGGTTTCCCCAAAATAGGGGAATACCTAGTTGCACGACCTTTTATAATTTCTTCCGACACTTCCTTTTTTAACACATCAGGGTAACACCTTGAACTGAAAAGGTCAGAAATAAAATCAATTTCTACTACAAAATCACTCCACTCTGATGTCATCCTGGCCGCTCTGACCATTTGGCCCTTAACTATACTCCTTTTTTGTTTCCAAGGATAGTCACTTGTGTAGGGGAGATAAGAATTACTGAAAGTGGTTTTCCTGTAAATTCTTGATTTTAATCCCCCATTGATTTTATCTAACCTCACGTCCAAGTAGTCAGTACCACCCTGATCAAATTTAAATGTGAATTTCAAGAGTCCAGTGGTGGAATTTAGAAACTCAACAAACTCTACAGTAGTGTCCACCGGTCCTTCCCAAATGATAAATAAATCATGCAGGAAACGTCAATATAGTTTAATATTACTACAAAAGTCAGAAGTAAACAAGTGCTGCAATTCCCATTGTAAAAGAACAAGGTTTGCGTAGATGGGGGCACAAGCTGCCCCCATAGCTACGCCTGTAACCTGCTTAAAGGTTTCCCCTTCAAAATACACAAAATTGTTCTCCAACACAATTCTCATAAGTTCTACCAACAGGTCTATATCAAAACTCAAGGTAGACTTTTTGTCCTTCAAAAGTGTCCAAAAATAATCTAAACCCTCATAGTTGGAATGCAGGTGAATAAGTCAACCACGTCGATGGTTAAAAAATATACCTCACCTTCGTATGACTGCAAAGTCAGACTACATAAGAAGTCCCAAGAATCCTTTAACATGTGCTCATACTGGTTAGGAATGTGTTTGTGTGTGATCCAAAAATGATGCAATAGCATATGTTTTAGACCCCTTCCCCGAAACAATTGGCCTGTATGGCGGATCAGTTGTACTTTTATGAATTTTTGGAATACCAAAGAAGGTCGCTAATCTACCTACCATAAATGTAGATATTCAAGTGTATTCACTGTTGCAGTCCAGGTTACCCACCCACCATCCCCTTTCTTTGCTGGGACTTATGTGTACTTCTCTATCCTATACAACCTATGTGGTGTATTTGCTTGTAGATGAAGGAAATGTTTATTTTTGTGCATGCATACTTATTGGCATAATTTTCAGCCTACCAAATTTGGGGGCACCTGACATCTGGGGCAAGAAAAACTGAGGAAAATGGCGTCGGCTGCATCTTTTATACCCCTGGCGCACTGACGTCAGGGAAGAGGCGACAGCAACCGACGCCAGACCTAGACTTTGGAATTCTGGCCGACTGAGGGTAGCCTGCCAGCAGGATAACCCAAGAGTAATGACTGCAACCATGAATACACTCGAACATCTACATTTATGGTAGGTACACAACTGTACTTTTTCTTCCCTGCCTTCCCCTTGATACTTGCCTGACCTGTGGATACTCACTCCCTTCTGGCTGGTGCTTGGCAGCATTCAATTCTGAGGTGGGTACGTGCCGATGTCCGCTTTATACCCGACCTCCATTTATGGCTGCCATTACACTATGTGATGCGGGCCATCGTACATACCTTCACAGTAACATTTTAACTTTGGTATAACGGCCAGATGTACGAGTCAACCCTAGGCGGACTCCCTCATGTTATGGATACTGCAGCATATAGAAGAGAAGGACATTTATGGTTAGGGTAAGATTTTAAGCAGCTGTTCTTTGTCTGGAGGCTAATCACTGTGGTGCTGACCCCCTGATGTGGTACTGCATATTGTGCACAGGTGGAGTAATATGACAATACATGTAAATGGTTGTTACATGCAATTTAAGTGTGAAAACAGCATCCAGGTGGAAATTTTGCACATGATCGTGCAGGTAGAAACTCATCTCTGCCACCCACAGCGATGATCCATGAGAGACCATGAGCACCTAATGATGCCATGATCTTTTGATATAATTGAAAATATCCTCCCATGTCAGGCTGCTCTGCTGCTTGTGTCAGCTTGGTACCTATTGCCTTAATGTATTAAAGATTATGTCATTCTCTGTGGATGTAAAGTTGTGATGTCATGCTTCTGGGCAAGTGTAGATATACTAGTTAAATTTGTGTATATTCGTGTGTGTGTATGTGTGTGTGTGTGTGTGTGTGTGTGTGTGTGTGTGTGTGTGTGTGTGTGTGTGTGTGTGTGTGTGTGTGTGTGTGTGTGTGTGTGTGCATACACCTGTCTAGCTATGTGTGTGTGCGTGTGTGTATGCATGTGTGTATCTATCTATATATATGTGCATATCTTGTATATATAAATATATATATATATTATATATGTATGTGTGTATATATATATATATATATATATATATATATATATATATATATATATATTATATATGTATGTATGTATATATATATATATATATATATATATATATATATATATATATATATACCACACACACACACACACACACACACACACACACACACACACACACACATGGGGGGGGGGGCTTGCCCGCAGCAAAAACACATGTTTTCTTTGGCAGCTGTCAACATGTTGTTGCTGATATTGATGAATCATTTTGGCCATCGATATTACAGCTGTTTAATTTAAAATACTGCATCCATGTATATGTGGCTACATTTCAGTAGAGTAAATTGTAATAAATGAATGCTTTTTGCTGTAGTAAAAAAGAGCAAATGCTCTATTTAATGGTGTTTTAGCTGGCTGCATTTGTGCAAGATTGTGTTGTACCAGGGTCAGGGACTTTGCCATTACCCCAATGTTGTGCATTCTCAGAGCTGGTATATATAATTAGCAGGGGGTGTCGGGGGTGCAGTGGGGCAAGCTGTACTGCAAAAAATATTACTTTTTTTTGTGGTTTTCATTCATTTTAAATTTGATAGATATATATTGGATGTTCATCGTGTTACCTTGCTGCAGTCATCACACTTGGGTTATCCTGCCATCAGGCGGTCCTGCAGTTGGCCCAAATTCCAAAGTCTTGGTCCGGCGTCGGTTGCTGTCGCTTCTTCCCTGACGTCAGTGCGCCAGGGGTATATAAGAGGCATCCAACGCCATTTTCTTCAGTCTTTCTTGCTGTGCGGTGTCCGATACAGAAGCAGTTCGCAAATGCCGGTCGGCCGACACCTGAGATTTTCGAATCGAGTTTCAGTCCGAAGTCTTCAAAGCTAAGTACCCCGTTGGGAAACCTTTTCTTGCCTCAGTCCGATGTCAGAAAAAGTTAACAATTGCATTTCTTGTGGGAAGCAAATACCTCATAAGGACTTTCATTCTTATTGTATTCTTTGCCTAGGCCCAGACCACGACGTCACTGGTTGTCGGTTTTGCGCTAGGTTCAATAAGCGAACTATAAAGCGACGCTTTGATTTCGCACAACACTACTTCGGTAGGAAAATTAATTACACTATGCCGTCGGAGCAACCGACTACCGGCGTGCATAAAAAACACAAAGATAAAGACAGGCAGCCTAGATCCAAGCCAGACTCCGAGGCCTCGGCTGGGCCGCTCGCCGGTCCTCCGGTTTTCAGTGAGGCGCCTACGCAGCCCCTGGCTACTGCAAAATCGGAACCCCAGACCGCTTCGGATTCTCTAGCAGAGAGTTCTAGGCCGACACAGCCATTTTCTTTAGGCCCTACCGACGACATTGCAGAAGGAGAAGCCGGTGCTGTAGAAACATCTTCGGTTTCAGAAGGTGTCTTCAGACCGACTACTCTCACTATAAAATCTTATGCTAAGCTTAAGACTCCTTTAAAACCAAAAAAGACTGCACTTCAGTCTCCAGTTCAAGGCCCCATGCCTAAGAAACAGATGCTTAAAATGGTAGAAGATTTGATTTCTTTAATCAGGGGTTCCCAACCCTCCCCCCCAACAAAAGGCCTAGACAAGAGGAGGATTATGCCTCCTCTGATCAAGTGTCTATTTCCTCAGGCTTCTCTGAGGAACAGGATTACTCCTTTCCCCCTTATGAAGATTCTGATGTTGAAGATTCCATTCCCTCAGCTTCTCCCCCCGAAGACTATTCCTTTGGGGAAACCTTACATACTATGAGGGAACATTTCCACTGGGAAGGTCAGGACTACTCCGACTGAAAGAAAAGGCTCCGAGAGTTTCTTTTACTCCCCCAGCACAGACCACTTGCTATCCCCCCAGTGTTAGACTTTGTGGATGATGTTTACTTAGAATCTAGTCTAAATCCAGATTCTCTGCCTCCTGCTCCAGCCAAACCAGATAGATACTATGGAGTGCCTGACTCACACAAATTCGTTTTCAAAAGCACTGTTGCTGATCCGGAGACAATCTCCCAGGGTCCCAAAGGGGCTAAGGCTTCTATGGCCAAAAATCCTGTACCCTCTGGAAGGACTCCAGAGCACTAGATAGGTGGGGGAAGAAGGTTTACACCTCAGCTACTCTGGCTATGAGAGCACTAAATTGTCTATTTCACATGCTTAAATACCAGCAATTCCTAATGTCTCAAATAAATCAAAAGATGAGCACGCACCCTCAACAGACTGAATTCAAGGAAATGCAGGATCTGTTGCATGCAGCTGAACAGGTGGGCAAACATACTTTACAATGTGGATATGATTCCTTGGAAGCTTCCTGTAGAGCAGCTGTTACTGGGTCTGTTATACGTAGGCATGCTTGGTTAGAGGAACAAACTCTGCCTGATCATGTTAAAGCAAAGTTACTAGATGCACCCTTACAGCAGGATGTCTTATTTGGGGTTAAAGCAGAAGAGGTTTTAAAGAAAATGGAGGATAAGGCAAAATCTATGCAGACGGTCAAAGATTTCTTACAGGTACAGCCTCCACGCTTCAGCAGAAATTGGCCAAGAAAAAATTGGTCCTTTCCAGCTTCTGACAGACCACAGAGGGGTAAATACAGGTGCCCAAGGGGCAGAGGACAAGCACAAATCCCTTACAAACCTCGCCAATGGGGCACTGCAACACAGAAGGGAGGAGAAGACAGGTCCCAAACTACTAGAAGGCAAACACAATGACTTAAACCTCAAACTGCCAAGCAAAACTCTTTTGGCAGCTCCCTTGGGAGGAAAATTAGCACTTTTTGCAGACAACTGGCACATTGTCACAAAGGACAAATGAGTGCTAGACATTATCTCACAAGGATACAGATTCCACTTCCACACCTTGCCAAGGATAAAAGGCATGCCAAACCTGCCACAAAATCAATGGGCAGAGGCACAAAATCAAATTACAGCTCTCATGGACATGAGAGCCATTCAGCTGGTACCTACACAGGGGCAAGGCCAAGGATTTTACTCAAGGCTCTTTCTAGTCCCCAGAAAGGACAATGCTTGGAGACCCATTCTGGACCTTTCAGTTCTAAACGGATTCCGGCGTGTAGCTCGCGAGACATTTGCCTGCGAGCTACATCGCCGAAACCAAACGGCTGCATCAGCACTTTGCCGTAGTGCAAAGTGACTGAAAAGCATAGCCGCTGCAACTATAATCTATGGACGGGCAGCTGCAGCCGTACGGGCTGTGTAACGCATTCCTTCTTCTCGTGCAAGGAATGCATTTATTTAATTATTTATTTATTGTGTTGCCTGACAACATAAATATCATCATAACCTCGTTCTCTTAAATAGCCAGTAACTTTGCTTAATTCACAGTCAAAATCTACTTCTCTGACACTAAGTCTAGAGGCCCTCATAACTTGATTAGTGACAACATTCCTAAAAATATGAGGGGGGTGTGCACTATTACGATGTAGGAGATGATTGACATGGCAATCCTTCCTGTGTAATTTCGTGTAGACTGACCCTGTCTCATCTCTAACAACAGCCACATCTAAGAAGTCCAACTCCTCATAGGACATCCTATGCGTAAAATGTAAAAAAGTTGCACTGTCTGAAGAACTGATGTCCAAAAAGGAAAATATTGTGTTCCAAAACTAGCTCTAGGAGAACAATCAATAAATCAACTAGTTCTACATTATAAGATGCATAATCACTCAAAAACTGCCGCACTAAACTAACCCCAGCTCCATTGGGTATCACAGTAAATAAAGAGACTACATCAAGGGTGACAAACATAAAACCACGGTCTACACCTTTGGATAAAAAATCGTATAGATCCCTTAGGAAATGTTCAGTATCCCTAAGCACATGCTGTATGTCATTCAAAAGTGGTCTCAGATGTTTCTCAATGAATATAGAGATGGACTCAGTGCACCACCCCCTACCTGAGACAGTAGGTCTCATAGGTGGTCTAGACGGGATTTGTGCACCTTGGGTAGACCTTGTAAAATAGGTATCAGTGGTTTAGCAGTCAAAAAATAGTCAAACAGCTTCCTGTCAATCAAACATTGTTGAAAAAGAGATTTAATACATTCCATAACTTTTTCTATATGGCTATTCACTTGTAGAAGGGTTAATTCTTCATAAAATAAGCTATCTGTTAGACTATCCAACATTTTCTTCTCATACCACCATTTATCAAGTACAACCATTTATCAAGTATATTTTCCTTTTTGGACATCAGTTCTTCAGACAGTGCAATGGCGTGGCTATGGGCACATCCTGTGCCAATAGCTACGCCAATGCAGTCATGGTAGTTTGGGAAGAGGACTATGTTTTTAAAGGCCCTTTTACACAGTATATTCGATTTTACCGTAGGTTTGTGGACGATGTCTTTATTTTATGGGAGGGTGATGAAGACAGTCTTTGTAGTTTTTTATCATCTATCAATGAGTCCACAACTTTTTTACATTTTACGCATAGGATGTCCTATGAGGAGTTGGACTTCTTAGATGTGGCTGTTGTTAGAGATGAGACAGGGTCAGTCTACACGAAATTACACAGGAAGGATTGCCATGTCAATCATCTCCTACATCAATAGTGCACACCCCCTCATATTTTTAGGAATGTTGTCACTAATCAAGTTATGAGGGCCTCTAGACTTAGTGTCAGAGAAGTAGATTTTGACTGTGAATTAAGCAAAGTTACTGGCTATTTAAGAGAACGCGTTATGATGATAAGATTTTAACACAACACGCACCTGTGGCTGTCCAGAAGCGAAATAGAGAAGCAAGGCCTTACTTCTCTCAGAGGAGACATCATACAGATAAGCCCAAGGGAGATCTCACAAGTAATCCACTTAGAATGTGTTTGAAATATACATCTGATGTCAACAGATATACTGAAATCATTAAGAAACATTGGCAGGTTTTGTTGACAGATAGTAGCATAGCTGACATCATTGATACTGTCCCCAGGATTAGCTTTAGGAATGATAGATCCATCAAGAGGCGATTATGCTATCCCAGGAGAATGCAATAGACAGAGAACACTCTGGCACCAGCCAGTGTGGGTCCTGTAACTGGTGCGGATATATAGACAGTAGTCTGTCTTTTAATCACCCTGACCAAGGGAAGGAATATTTTTTCCATGTTTCAGCCACCTGTGACACCAGACATGTTGTTTATCTTGCCAGCTGTAAGACATGCTCTATGTTTTACGTTGGCAAGACGGATAGACATCTTAGAGAACGTATTAGGGAACACATTTACAACATTAGGAAAGGCAGCACCACCAATGCACTTGCCAAGCATGTTACTAATACTGATCAGACACATGTTTTTAGCTTCAGAGTTATTAGTTTAATTCAAGAGAGCTTAAGGCAAGGTGATATTCATAATAGGACTGAAAATTTAGAAGCAGTGTGGATTACTAAGCTGAGGAGTACAGAAGGGCATGGTCTCAATGAATGTATTCCCTTAAGACCTAGATTAAGAAGAAGGCCATTGAAAAGATAGTTTTTTGCTTTTGTCTTTTGATATGTTGTTTTAGTTTTTGATATATGTATTAAAAGTATTAATGTAGCATTTTCATAGCTACGCACTGGAGTTTTTTATTCCTCATTTTAAGCATGTCATGTGTTTTTAAATATTGTAATTAAGGATTAAGGTCATGTGATATGTTTGATAGTATAAAAGGTGTGTATCTGTAGTGCTTGAATTACACCTGAAGAAGCTCGTTTGTGAAAGCGCTTGTGTTTTTGCACTAGTAAAGGCCTTTTTTGGATATTACAGCCATCAGCGTCTTATTTTTCCATTTTACTACAATATATATATATTTTGCCTACCTATTGGGGGCACCTGACATCTAGGGCAAGAAAAACTGAAGAAAATAGCGTCAATGCCTCTTATATACCCCTGGCGCACTGACGTCAGGGAAGAAGCGACAGCAACTGACGCTGGACCAAGACTTTGGAATTCGGGTCGACTACGAACAAGAAATGCAAAAAAGTGCTTTTCTTGTTCAGCTGAAAATAATTGTCACATTTAATTTTTTTGTGTGACGTAGAGCTATAGACAGTTGCAGTTCAACCTAATGGCATTTATGAATGCCACACTTAATTGTCTGACTGCCAGTAGGCAACAGTGAGTTAATTGTATAACAATTGTTGGGAGCTTCCTAGAGAACTACAGCAAGGTTTCTTAGAATAGTAATGCTAAAGGTTATGCAGTTGCTTCCATGACAACAGATCTTTGGCAGTGTTTTGTCCCAGAGAGGTAATTTACCACTAGGGACTTTTACACAAGAATAAGCCAATAAAAGATTGGCAAAAAGTGAAATGTTTAGGCCAGTGTTAGTTTATAATTTTCTTTTATCTAATTCTGAGAGTTTTGCAATCCCAAATTATTGATACAGTTGCATAGTTATTTTCTTTATTTTGTAAGAATATTTGAAATTGTGTTAGAATATTTTAGGAACCATATCCATATTTGTTATTCAGACTCTTGAAAGGAGAGTGAATTTCATTTATTTTACTTGTCCATATCCAGTTTAATGCTCATCAAAGTATTATTGGTATTTGAATTAAAAAGCAATTTAAACCTGAATTGTACTTAATTCATAGATAATGTATTTCTGTAATGAATATGGTAATTTTTGAAACACTGACATAACCTTCCCAGTTGCTGGCTTGTGCGCATGAGGTTATCAGAACGTTTTCTGTTTTGGGCATCTGCTGTTTTGGTTTTTACAGTTACGCTATTAATGTATGAGTAAAATTGACTTATGCCTTCTTTTACATGTTATATTTGGATGCCTTCTGCTTCATATATGTTAGTTAAACAAAACAAAACATGTAGCTGGTAGTGTTCCTGAAGGGCTTGGATTCAACCTGATTTTTTTTATACTGCTCTGGGCCATGACATTAAGTCTTTCCCTGCTATCAGGAAGTTTATTTAGGTCATGTACAGAAAGATGATGAAATATCTTGAATTTCCATCTTCTAATGCATTACATTTAAAATGTGGAAAATCATCTACAGGTAAAAAAAATATTTTCTTAAGAACCTGCCCGATGTACTCATTCTTAAGGATTCTCTGTTTTTGCTAAAATTTATCGTAAGGAAGTTGAGAGAAGGGAAACACTTAAAAGAGTGGGAGTAAAGCACATCTTCTTTCAAGCCAAGTTGTTGAATCACCTGGCACTCAGATGTTCATCGTGTTTCACTGTTGCAGTCATTACTCTTGGGTTATCCTGCTGGCAGGCTACCCGCAGTCGGCCTGAATTCCAAAGTCTAGGTCCGGCATCAGTTGCTGTTGCCTCTTCCCTGATGTCAGTGCGCAAGGGGTATAAAAGATGCAGCTGACGCCATTTTCCCCAGTCTTTCTTGCCGTGCGGTGCCCGAAGCAAAAGCAGTTCGCAAGTGCTGGTTGGCTGACTCCTGAGATTTTCAGAATCGAATTTCAGAACCAAAGTCTTCATTAAAGCTAAGTACCCCGTTGGGGAAACTTTTTTTCTTGCTCCAGACCGATGTCAGAAAAAGTTAACAACTGTATTTCTTGTGGGAAGCAAATACCTCATAAGGATTTTCACTCTTACTGTATTCCTTGCCTAGGCCCTGATCACAACGTTGCTAGTTGTCGGTTTTGTGCTAGATTTAACCAACGCTCTATTAAGCGTCGGTTCGATTTTACATTTCATTACTTTGGCCGAAGGTTTAATTATATAATGCCGTTGGAACAGCCGACGACCGGAGTTTACAAAAAAACGGAAGGACAAGGAAAAGGATAGGCATCCGAGGTCCAAAACCGACGAGGCCTCCGTTAGGCCAGCCGCTGGTTCGCCGGTTCTCAGTAAGGCGCTTTCGCAGCCCTTGGCGCCTGCTACCTCAGAGCCACAGGCCGTTTCCAACTCCCATGTGGAGCCGACTGGGCCTCTGGATACTCAAGATATTGGACACTGGACTGCAACAGTGAATACACTCGAACATCTACATTTATGGCAGGTACACAACTGTACTTTCTGAGTCATTGTTACTGGTGTGGCAAGACTGGCAAATAAAGGCTACTGGAAGACATTTTTATTTAATTTATAGTTTTTTTAAACCTTTACATGTACAGCAACCTACATTAATATTTTGCAGTTTCATGGTTGTATATGGTTGTATAATTTTCTTACTTCGTCTTCCTTTTTCTTCGTCTATGCTTCCATAGCAGTGCCCCCTCCTAATTTTGTCTCTGCTCCATTTCTTTGCTCTATTTCCCTCTAAACCTCTTGTGCCAAACATATTTGGTGCTCCACTGGTTGTAATTCTCCCACAGTCCCTCACAGTCCCTCACTTTCACTACCCCCCAACACCATATTCAGTAATTTTTCATTCTCCTCTAGTTGTCGTTATCTACAGCTGTAGTTTCTATTGCTAATGGATACAGCTTCAGATCTAAATACCTAGCCTTATTTATCACCCCTGCAAAGTCACATTCCCTACAACTTACTGTACTTGCTAATACCACCAGTTGATTAGTACAATGATATCCCAAGATGACTTCTTCCAAAAATCTCTGAATACCTTTAATGCCACCGTAACCTCCTGCCTGCATCTTCCAGAATCCACATGTAGTATCCACAGAAAGATTAAAGCTGTACCTCCTGTCCTTCCCTCAGCTTCCCCCTTTGTCAGTGCTTCCATCACCAGCAGAAGGAAGAGTGGCAGCAGGTGGCATCCCTGTCTGATTTGTGTCTCTAATTCCATCATCCTCTTGATAACCACTGTTGGCCACCACCCTAAATAGTAGTCCATTTTATAGCAACTTAACTGTTCCTGTGGGCCTCTCTCCAAAATTCCTTACGTTTTACTGTACAAAGACAGAACTTTTTGTGTTTAAACATTACCATTCTCCAGTCTCAGATATCTGTCTGTGTGTCTCTCTCTCTCTGTCAGCCCATTCTGCAAGTTTTAGAACTAGCTTGCAGTAGTCTGTGGATCGTCCTTCTCTTCACAAACTCTAGCTGTGCTCCATCCCCCAATTCTGGCGGCACTCTTTCTAGCATAGTTGCCGACACCTTATTGAATATTTTTGTTTCAGAATTTATCAAGGATATTGGCTTACAGTTTGCTATGCCTCTGTATTCCCTTTTATATGAAGCAGGACCACTGCCACCATGTCATTCAGTGATGGTGAAAACTACCCTACCTGCTTCCCTTCTTGGAGTACTTAATGTCAATTTCTTGGATAACCTCCCAACACACACACACACACACACACACACACACACACACACACACACACACACACACACACACACACACACACACACACACACACACACACACACCCACACACCTACCCACCCCCACACACACACACACACACACACACACACACACACACACACCTACCCTACCCACTCACACACACACCTACCCTACCCACTCACACACACACACACATCTACCCTACCCACTCACATATACACACACCTACAATACCCACTCACACACACACACACACACACACACACACACACACACACACACACACACCTACCCTACCCACTCACACACACACACCTACCCTACCCACTCACACACACACACACACACACAAACCTACCCTACCCACTCACACACCAGTTTATAGACATTTACATCCCCCTCCTCTGCTTTTATTTTCTTAACCTGTTAATCTGCTGTGGAGGTCCTTTGTGTCATTGCAGATTACTGTCTGTAGTGAATCATTGCTTCTCAGACTTTCACAACTAAGATCTTATTTATGCTGTTGTGATTGATATGATGTGTGCATTTTTCATCAGTTGTATGTTGAGATGGCCTTCAAGTAATGGACTCTGCACAACATTTAATTTTGCTCATTATTTTTTGTTTGTGAAAATTATACCCTGCTAAATCCTTGAAGGCAAAAATGTGTATATATGTAAGTACTACATGCACACTACAGACTTATTTATTTTATTTTATTTTTGTTTTTTATTTCCAGACTTGCTAGTCCATTGGATAATTTCCAATTTTCAGAAAAAAAGCAGATTAAAAAAATAAAGATTATAAAAATGAAATTATATAAAAAACACAGACAGAGAGCACTAGAGAGCACATATTAAGACATATTAATCTATAATATTAATCTAAACATATTTTTTTTTTTTTTTTTTTTTTTTTTTGTAGAGTTTCATCTTGTTTCTTGAATTTTGCAATGTTTGTCTCAACACATGGTATGATAGTGATTTTCTTTTTTTACTTTTAAACCTATTCATCTTTGTCTCAACTGAAAATGGACTGTGCCTATTCAGAGTCTCAGTTACAAATACAAAAAGCAAACAAATAGTCTACATAACATTAGTCCACTTCTGTTGCTTCTCCACTTTCCAAATACCAAGTTGCTGTTTTAACCTTCCCCAACACTTACTGCCTCTGTCAGCATCCCATCTGGATTCTCCGGCATGAACAGCCTTTCCCATACTTTAAATTCCCCCTCCTTTTTCCCACCTTCACCAGCCTCTATAACCCTTGAAAATAGTGTACAGTTACATTCACACTATGCTGTGCCTTACATTCTCTCCTGATCTACTTTCTTTAGTAGCCCAAATTTGCGTCCCTCCCTATCCTTTACGTTTACATATCATTTCCTCTACTCTACCCACAAGTGAGTCATGCAGAACTCCTCCTTCTTGTTTTTACCACCAAATAATCTACTAACTCTTAATTTATAGATTTGTGTCTTCCACTAGAAACTTGTGCTACAGCCATCTTTTTCTGCACTCTTGACTTGCATCTTCTTCTTCTTAACCTGTTTTCCACCTACATTCTCTCTTCATTTCCCTCTGTCTTTTAAGTAATCATTACTTTCTGGTATCTGCTGCCTCCATACCACCTTTAATCCTTCCATCTATTGTCCCTTTTTTCGTGTCATTTTCCTTAAGCACCTCTTCCACTATGTTTTTCTCCACTTCATATTTTACACTTCCACAGATTCTGTTTCCGCCTCTCCTTTCTTCTCCTGTCCAGCTTAGCTGCATCTTTCTTCAAGCCTGCATATGTGATGTAGGGCTACAGAGGTGGTACCTGAAAAATAAAAAGGAGGGGGATTGTTCTGCAGATTTTTCTTAGTATCAAGAAAAGAAGGAACTTGGAGACCCATTTTTGGATCTTTTCAGACTGAAAACATTTTTAAATGCTCATAAAGTATAAACCTTTACTCCTTCTGCAATCTTACATGGCAACATTGGCCTTAAGATACTTATCTTTACATAACTCACAGCCAGAGTAGAAAGATGGTTTCTGATAATTCAGCTCAAAGGTTTCACACTACAGGTTCACCACCTTACACTTTGAAATGTCTGCTGCACTCATGCTGTTTATAAAGTCCATGGATTCATGCAGTATTTTTAATAGGACAAGGGGCATTCACATTTACCCATCTCTGTATGATTGCCTAATCCTGGCAGTATCCTTCGGGAAGATACAGCTATCCCTAGATATTACTCTGAATTGCTTCCAGTCCCTTGGACTTTTCATAAATCTGCCAGAGTTGTACTTTGTGCCATTGAGAGAAGTGCTGATGTTTGTCATTTGATCATTGCTGCAGTAATCTTAGCTGTATGGGTTATTTCCTGCACTAGCTGGACAGCTTCCAGAACGTAAGGGCATCTTTCAGTCACCCAAACCATTGACAGCTCAAACAGAGCTCAAGAAAATCAGTTTAGGCACCAAGACCTTCACAGCTTTCTTACCAACTGAAAGAATGAGGCTAGATCCTTGAAAAAAGTAAGTGCTAAGTAAGTAAAAATTAAAGTTCTCTCCCTGGCGTTATAAATTATAAAAAAATAATGGATGGAAGGAGTTAATGGGTAATGCAGCACTGATCGTTAGAGCATCTATTGTTATGGTAAGTTTACTTACACGACTGGAGTATGTTCATCAGTGATCACTGTGGTAGTAGCCTTAGCTGTATGGGTAGACTACCAGAGCTTGTAATGACAGGGAGGAGGAAGAATGAAGGTCCAGGAGACCCTGGAGCATGATCCTAGCTAGACCTGAGAAAGGAATTTAGTTTGAAGTGCTTTTTAAAGGTATGTACAGAAGACCAGGCTGCTGCTTCTAGAATACTTCTGGAATCCACTTTTTTTCCAAAAAAAAGCCAGTGATGAAACCAAAAAGGCCTGTAGAGTGTGTGTTGACCCTGCCTGAATTGACTTGTTGTGGTGGATATATCAAAAGAAAACAACATGTAACAACCATTTGGATATAGACTTTTTTGACACAGGTTGTCCTTTTTTATTACCTCACCCATATAGCTAAGGCTACTGCATCAGTAGTCATTTAAACATCTACAGTTATTGTATGCTTACCTACATAACTGTACTTTCCTGGTAGCACTACTGGATACAGAGCAGTAAAGGGCATGTCATCCCTCGGACAAGGTTCTCTTTCTGTCCCAGTACTTCAGGGCAGTCAGCAAACAGAATTAAATCTTGCAAAGGAATTCATTGTCTTCTCAGGATACATGGCCTGTTGTATCCTGATAATTCCTCTTGGCAAGACTGCATAAAAGGAAATTGCAGTGGTACCTGAAAAGTAGGTGGTATCTGCATACATAGACTGCACTGAACAGTTCATTTACTACATTGCATCTGGAAAGCTCTGTCATGATTAAGCAAGTTTATCTCAATCTTGGGTTACCATTCAAACTACCTGTATGGTCCATATGCTTACTGCAGATTTCACAGATCTATTGTGGGAAATGTATGTGGAAGAATTCACAGTCTACTGAACTTAGGACAAGGTTGGACAGGGTCTACAAGAGGTAGCTTAGAAACTTAAATGAAGTGATGGCATTGATACTAGCCACCAAGGTATTCAAATCCATGTGGCAACAGGGGACTACTCATCCAAACTGGCAATGCCACAGTGATATGTAACATCAACAAGGAGGTACTTATTCTTACCTGTTGTGTAGATGGCTTTGCATGCATAGCAGCCAGTAATTAGGTCTCTCAAGGCACTCTGCATCCCATTCCAAGAGAATTGGTTGGCACAACAGCTGAGCAGAAAAGAGGTGGATTCTCATGAGTGAGTGCTAAACAGGGACACGTTTCTGAGTACAGTTCACAAGTGAATTGTGCCAGATGTAGACCTTTTTGCTTCTACAAACACCAAACAATTAAGCAAAGTTTGCAGCAGAATGCTGACAGTGTTGGCTTGGGCAACACATTCATTCTCCTTTACTTGGGTAAGTCTGTTTGTATGTGCTTCCCTCCAGTACCCGCAAAAGATAAAGTGGGACAAGCCAGAAATGCAACTAGTAGTCCTGTGTTGGCCCAAACATCAGTACTCCTTCCTGCTGAGTTTGACAAAGGCACAATGAGTTCATCTGCCTCAACATGTGACTCTTAACCTGGAACAAGATGTCTGTAATTCACCACATTTTGAGAACTCTAAAGTTAACAGTGCGATTGATTTGACATATGTCAGGCACTTGTTTTCTGGGGATGTAATGTGTATCTTGTGGGAGGTCAGGAAATCCAATGCAAGGAAATCATACATCACTAAGTATAAAAGGTTCTTCCTGTGGTACTACAGCAGATGCCAGGGCCCAAAGTCTGCTTAGATGTCACTGGTTTTCCCTTACCTGTCAGACCTGTTCAAAACAGACCTATTGTATGCATAACAGAAGGTGTATGCCTTCTTTGTGTTAGCATATCTGCCACTGGGTCCACATCTTTATTCCCAGTTTCAAATTAAGCACTTTCTTAAAAGATGTTGCATAGAAGGTCACCTAAGAAGGAAATCTCTCCAGCTAGGGACATAAATTTTGTTTTACAGAAAAAAAAAAAATCACCCCTTTGGAGTCTACTATTTCCATTTCTCTTAAGCTGCCTAAAAGACTGCACTGCTTGTGGTCTTAACCTGTGCTAGAAGGACTTCAGAACTGCAGGCCTTCAGGCATAGGGAGCTTTTTTTGGACTTCCAGAAAGAGAGAGTCACTTTACAGAACAACCTTTCCTTCATGCCTAAGGTAGTGACAGAGATAGTATTGAACCAAAATACTTACGTGGCTATTCTCTCCATTAATAAAGAATAAGTTGCATTCACTTGATTTCTACAGACAGCTAAGATTTTACTTGGAACAGAAAAAAAAACACATCAGGAAATCTGATCATTTATTGATTTCCTTTGCCAAGAGCAGATAGGGGAAACTGGTTAGCAAGTAGGCCACATCCAAAATAGATAGCACAGTGATGTTCATCGTGTTTCACTGTTGCGGTCATTACTCTTGGGTTATCCTGCTGGCAGGCTACCCGCAGTCGGCCAGAATTCCAAAGTCTAGGTCCGGCGTCGGTTGCTGTCGCCTCTTCCCTGACGTCAGTGCGCCAGTGGTATAAAAGATGCAGCCGACGCCATTTTCTTCAGTCTTTCTTGCCGCGCAGTACCTGAAGCAAAAGCAGTTCGCAAGTGCCGGTCGGCCGACTCCTGAGATTTTCAAATCTGAATTTCAGAACCGAAGTCTTCATTAAAGCTAAGTACCTCGTGTGGGAAACATTTTTCTTGCTCCAGACCGATGTCAGAAAAAGTTAACAATTGTATTTCTTGTGGGAAGCAAATACCTCATAAGGATTTTCACTCTTACTGTATTCCTTGCCTAGGCCCTGATCACAACATTGCTAGCTGTCGGTTTTGCGCTAGATTTAACCAACGCACTATCAAGCGTCGGTTCGATTTTGCATTTCATTACTTTGGCCGAAGATTTCATTATATAATGCTGGCGGAACAGCCGACAACCGGAGTTTACAAAAAAATGCAAGGACAAGGATAAGGATAGGCATCCGAGGTCCAGAACTGACGACTAAGCCTCTTCTAGGCCAGTCGCCGGTTCTCAGTGAGGTGCTTTCGCAGCCCCTGGCGCCCGCTACCGACTCCCACGTGGAGCCGACTGGGCCTCTGGAAACTCAAGGTATTGGACACTCGGAAATCAATCCCACAGATGGGTCCGGAGCCACTGAGCAGGCATCGGCTTCTGAGGGTGTCTTCAGACCTACACAACTATATGTTAAGCCATCTTCAGCCAAAAAAGACAAAGACTAAAGCAGCTCTGCAGCTCTAAAGACAAAGAAACAAGTACAGCATTCTCCTATTCAGACTTCCATGCCTAAAAAACAGATGCTCAAAATGGCCGAAGACCTAATTACCTTGATCAGGGGTTCCCATCCCCCTCCTGATAAGAGGCCTAGGCAAGAGACAGAGTATGAATCTTCTGATCAGGTTTCTATTTCCTCTGATTCCTCTTCTGAGCAGGATTACTCCATGCTTCACTATGAGGATTCTAATGCTGAAGAATCCATTTCTTCAGCCTCTCCTCCTGAGGATTATTCTTTTGGGGAAACACTGCATACTATGAGGGAGCATTTCCACTGGGAGAGCCAAGATTATTCTGAATCTAAGAAAAGGCTCAGAGACTTCCTGCTTCTTCCTCAGCACAGACCCCTTGCTATTCCACCTGTTCTAGACATTGTAGATGATGTATTTTCAGAGTCTGGACTGTCCCCTAACTCTTTACCCCCTGCACCTGCTAAGCCAGACAGATACTACAGGGTCCCGGATTCTCATAACTTCCTATATAAAAACCCCGCTGCTGACCCAGAAATTATTTCTCAGGGTCCCAAGGGGGTTAAAGCTTCCACTGCAAAAAACCCTGTCCCCTCTGATAGGGATTCTAGGGCGCTAGACAGATGGGGGAAAAAAGTTTACACTTCTGCTACCCTGGCTTTAAGGGCTTTAAATTGCCAATTTCATGTGCTTAAATATCAGCAATATTTAATGTCACTACTTAAACAGAAAATGTTGACAAATTCTGAATGTTCAGAGAACAAGGAATTGCAGGATTTATTGCATGCAACTGAACAAGTGGGAAAGCATACTTTGCAATGTGGTTATGATTCACTCGAGGCCTCTTGCAGGGCCGCTGTTACAGGTACTGTTATTAGAAGGCATGCTTGGTTAAAGGAACAAAATCTGCCTGATCATGTTAAAGCAAAATTATTAGATGCACCATTACAGCATGATACTTTGTTTGGTACTAAAGCAGAAGAGGTGTTGAAAAAAATGGAGGATAAAGCAAAATCCATGCAGACAATCAAGGATTTCTTACAGGTACAACCACCTAGGTTTAGCAGGAACTGGCCTTCTAAAAATTGGTCCTTTCCAGTCTCAGACAGACCACAAAGAGGCAGATACAGACGTTCCAGAGGCAGATCTCAGCCCCAAGGCTCATACAGGCCTAGGGGTGCTCCTACCTCCAAAAGCGGAGAAGACAAATCTCAGCCTTACAGGAAACAGTCCCAATGACCTTCCTCTACCAGTTCCAAACAGTTTTCTTTTGACAGCCCCCCTTAGGGGGAAAACTAGCACTTTTTTCAACAAATTGGCAAATAGTTACCCAAGACAAATGGGTGTTGAACATAGTGTCCCAAGGCTGTCCCAAGGCTACAGGTTCCATTTTCACACTCTACCAAGGTCAAAGGGCATGCCAGACCTGCCACACAATCAATGGGCAGAGGCACAAAAACAAATTACAGCCCTCATGGACATGAGGGCCATTCAGCAAGTACCACAACAAGAGCAGGGGCAAGGATTTTACTCCAGACTTTTCTTAGTACCCAGGAAGGACAAAACCTGGAGACCAATTCTGGACCTGTCTATACTAAATAAGTTTCTGGAGGTGCCAAAATTCAAGATGTTGACTCTTCAGCAGCTACTGCCCATGCTGGGCAAGAGGGCTTGGCTCGTAACTTTGGACCTAAAAGAGGCATACCTGCATGTACCAATCAGACAATCTTGCAGAAGATACCACAGATTCATAGCTGGCTCAATGCATTACCAATTCTCTGCACTACCCTTTGGCTTATCTACTGCGCCCAGGGTCTTTACAAAATGCCTGGCTCCAGTAATCGCGTTTTGCAGACAAAGAGGAATTCAAATATATCCCTACTTGGGCGACTGCCTAATTCAAGCAGAGAACAAAGACACTCTTCTAAAGCATCTGGCATTTGTAAAAAGATTACTAATTGGCCTAGGGTACACAGTAAACGAAAAGAAATCAAAACTAGTGCCCTCTCAGATAATATTCCTGGGTGCAAGCTTAAATACAACTGCCCAGATGGCTTATCTCACGCCATACAAACAAAAACAACTGACTACTTACTTCAAGAAATTGGCAACAAAAACCCACCTGTCTGCAAGGAAAATCCTGCAGGCCTTGGGTTTCATGGCATCCTGCATTCTACTAATTCCATATGCCAGACTGCATATGAGGAAACTACAATGGTACCTGAAAAGTGTTTGGACTCAGCATTGCCACAGCCTGGAGACAGTAATTGCACTCATTCTCTGCCTACAACTGGAGTTTCGATGGTGGGCAGAAGCCTGTCACCGCAACAAGGGTCTGCCATTCAGTTTACCCACAGCCAGACAGACACTGACAACGGATGTATCAGATTATGCCTGGGGGGCCCATATGACAGGAAAATGTATTCAGGGCACATGGCCTGCAAACCAGAAGCATCTTCACATCAATCAAAAAGAGATGCTAGTTGTTCAAAATGCCCTGACAGCTTTCAAGGACCTGCTTCATCCAGGACAGTTACTGATAAAGACAGACAACACTATGATCATGTGGTACATCAACAAGCAGGGAGGTACACATTCCTACCCCTTGTCTCAAGGTCCAGCATGGATATTGCCTCAAACGTCTCACTTGCTGACCCAACAAAACAATCAGATCCTGCACAGCCAACTCAGGACCTTAAATCTGGCAGCATGGCGGATAATGTAGCCATTCAGAACACTCCTCTTTCAAAAGCTGTTATGGATGTTATCTTGGAGGCCAGGAGGCCGAGTACTAGAAAATCTTATGCAGAAAAATGGAAGTGATTCTGTGCTTGGAACCAGGAACAAGGCATTGACACGTCTGTACCAAATATCCTTCAGATTTTACAATACCTAACTGAGATGCTGAACAAAGGCCTTTCTTTCTCATCAATTAAGATTCATGCCTCTGCCATTTCTGCACATTACAATAAGGAACCACCTATCTTTTCTCATCCTTTAATAAGGCAGTACCTCAGAGGGGCCAGAAACATTAGGCCTCCAATGAGAGCACCGATTCTGGCCTGGGATCTCAATTATGTTTTGGAAAAACTCACACTGCCTTCTTTCGAGCCAGCATCAACAGCAGATATAAAATTCTTATCCTGGAAAACAGCTCTGCTCCTAGCCATAACCTGTGCAAGGCGAGTCTCGGAGTTACAAGCACTCATGGCTGTGGAACCTTTCATAATTTTTCATCCAGACAGGGTTTCTCTGAGGACAAACCCTACATTTATGCCTAAGGTGGTGTCCAGTGTCGCCCTCAACCAAACCATTCACTTGCCTACCTTTTACCCAAATCCACAGAACAAGGGTGAGAAAATTCTGCATTCTTTGGATATACACAGGCAGTTACGCTTCTACTTGGACAGAACTAAAGCTTTCAGAAAGACTGAGCAACTTTTAGTGTCATATGCTGCAGGATCACAAGGAAAGGCTATCTCAAAACAGACTATTTCTAAATGGATTGGCCACTGCATCCGTTTCTGCTATTTTCAACATGGCAGATCAGTGCCTCAGGGCATTAGGCCTCATTCCACCAGAGCAGCAGCCACTTCAGCAGCCTTCTTCAGAGGAGTACCAACCAAAGAAATCTTAGAGGATGCAACTTGGAGTTCAGTGCACACTTTTACAAAGCACTACCACTTGCCTCTCTACTTGGAGTTCAGTGCACACTTTTACAAAGCACTACCACTTGCCTCTCTACTCTAAGTCCAGAGCAGGCTTTGCCACTGCAGTTCTGCAGGGTCTCATAGCCTCTCCTAATCCTATTTAACCCATCCACCCCTCCTCAGCTTTGGGATTCAACCCAAGAGTAATAACTGCAACAGTGAAACACAATGAACATAGTACAGTTGTGTACCTACCATAAATGTAGATGTTCGAGTGTATTCTCTGTTGCAGTCCAGGTTACCCACCATCCCCCTTCTCTTTGCTGGGACTTATCTGCACTTCTTTATCCTATACAACCTTTTTGGTGTATTTGCTTGTTGATGTAGGAAATGTTATTTTTATGCTTGCATTTCTTATTGGTAAGAGGCGACAGCAACCGACGCCAGACCTAGACTTTGGAATTCTGGCCGACTGCGGGTAGCCTGCCAGCAGGATACCCCAAGAGTAATGACTGCAACAGTGAATACACTCGAACATCTACATTTATGGTAGGTACACAACTGTACTTTTCTGCTTCTCTTACTGTTATAGCAGTACAATTGCAGGTCATGTGAAGATCCATCCAGCAAGGACCACAACAGCTGCCACTGGCTTTCTGAGAGGGATTAGCATCCAGTTTATGTAGGAGGCAGCCACCTGGTCCTCTCTATACTTTCCCAAACATTACAGCTGGGCAAGTTTTGCCACTGCCATTTTGCAGGGCATGTTGTCCCTACCTTTTTCTAAGGTCAGCCACCCTCTGGTCTCTAAGCTGAAAGAGGCTTCACAATAGCACAGTGAACATAGTATGTTAGTGCTAGGAGCTTAACATAACTCTTATAAGAGTGAACTCACTTTCCCTCACTCCATCCCTCTTTTAGCTGGGCAGAAGTGAAGGTGTGATGGATGTCCAGGTCAGACACTTTTCCCTTCTCTCTCTACCCCATGATCAGACACCTTCCAACCTCAGGGCTTATAAATGGCCTGGAGAGGCAGTGTTGGGAGTTGTATAGTTAAATTCATTCTCCCCAGTGGTGGATTTTACATGGTTTGGGTTGTGCTGTAGCACCTTTGTGCTGAACTTCTTTGACCAGGGCATGAAAGATCAGAAGATGGTGTCTGTCAACATCCCTTCATACTTCTGATATCTGTATAGGAGGGAGTTTACTGGCAAGAGGGGAAAGGATGAAGAGCTTTGGAAGTTGGTCCAAACATCAGGCTTCTGTAGGCAGAAATCCCTCCAAAAGCCAGTACTGCAGCAGTGAGTATACTCAGACTTTATCTACCTAATACGACTGTAGTTTCCTTTCCTGTTCCATAGATCAGTTTCAGATCATACCATTGTATGTAGATTACGTAACATACTCTGCAGTCTAGGATTTCCTTTGTACAACGATTTTTTGAATATGCTTTAATAAGAGTTTAGGGTATGCTTCCTGCTGAACTTTTTTACTACAGACATGCTTATAGGATTTCTCACATCCATGCACTGTTATTAACAGTTCTCTTTCTATCGGAGCTTATCTGTTTTGTACATTTATAACTATAGTTGACTCACAGGTAACTGGTCTGTTCTCTTGTGAGACCACATCTCTTTATACTATTCTTTCATCAATGTCCAAACAACTGGCTTATTCACATCTTAGCATTTTAACACTGGAATATCTGTAACCATTTTGTTGAGCATTTCAGAACATTTCTCCTGTTCTTAGCGGCATTCCTAGACTGTACCTCCTTTTAACAGATTTCTTAGCGGCATTTATCTCCGACATATTAGGCACAAAGTTTGTAAGATACTGCAGGTTTCCTAGAGGTGTGACAGGTCTGGCTCCCCTCAGAATGGATGAGCTGACAGCAGGCATTGTCTCTTATCCTACCTTGCTGGCTGTTGCAGGCATCTAAGGCAGTAGTCTAACTCTGGTCACCTGAGATGTAGTCATGTCTTTATTCCTGTATACTGTAGAGCGGGTTCAAGCAGTTCATTTTCATATGTCTGTTTAGCAGTGTTTACATTCTTTTAAATACACTTGCGTTTCCTTGCACATATTTGCAAAATGTTCTTTTCTAGCATATATTTTGCAGGCTTGTTTAAAAGCAGGACAATATTTTATGTTATTGCAAATATGAATTTCAGTTACATAAGTAGCTTCTTCCTTGACTCTATCTTTGTTGCAGCACATTACTTCTGGGCTTTATACCTCTTATTCATTACTTTTACACACATTCTGCAGTTATGTATCATATTTATATTATTTGATTCACATTTTATTTTCCATACTTCCTTTTTGCCTTTTAGCTCTGTCTGTGTACTTGTAATTTCATTTGCTGTTCAGACACTCATATCTTTTTATTAATTTAGGTGAGTTTTTCTTAAACTTCTTCACTTTCCCCCATATTTTTTATACCAAGATTTTTTCTCTCTTATCAGTTAATAATACTTTTCATCAAATTCTGAGTCTTGTCTTCTTTCTTCAGTTTGGTAACATCATCATCGCCAGTACCTTGTACTCTTTATAAATTAAATGTCTCTTAATTTGCACCTTCTTTGTGGGTCAGCAAAAATATTTCTGTTACATACTGCTCGTCTTTCTCATCTTCAGAAAAAGAAAAAACAATGTTAAGTGAACTGTATGGCTTCTTCCCCAGCAACATGCAGGAATGCAGCACAACAAACCTTTTTAGAATTTTTAGCTGCTCCACTTGTAGTTATAGCTAAGTTTTCTTTAAGCACAAAAAGTCCAGGTGGTTGCAACTGAACCATATTTCCACTGTGATTTATTTGTCTGTAGTTCCAGTTTAGAAACACTTAACTTCAAGAATATTTCTTCACCTCTGCTGGTATATTTCTTCCATTCAAGCAGATGTATCAGCACTCTTGACACTATGCCATGGTAGAAGGTTTAATAAATCACAGAAACACGTGTTTTTAACCTCCATGAGATCTATATTCAGATATTTCAAAAAGCAAGGATGTACCATGTAGAACGCCAATCACTGTAATGAGCTTATCTGAGTTAAAGCTATATACTGTATTAACTTCTATATATATTTACATTTGTCTGTATATTTAAATATTTATATATACTTATGTATATATAAATTATGTATATATCTTTATTTATTTCTTTATTTATTTATTTACATTTGTTAACCGGGTAGTGTCCGACTGGGCGAGTAGCCCGTTTTCACCGGAGACCCGGTGAGAAAAGCTCCAGACAAATTACATTATGGCAAATACAAGCAAAAAACAATTTTTAAGAATGCAGTAATTAATATAATTGTATGTGCATATACACACACACGCATATATATAGGCTCTCTATTACGCTGTCGCAGACGCAGGTTGTCGAATGCATCTTTGTCGAACTGAAAAGCGTGAAAAGGCAAAATAGCGAAGCAGTTTTTCAGTGAATTCTTTCCCTGGGAAAGAATTTGTTTGGCTGCTTTCGCTACTTTGCCTTTTCGGCACTGTAGTGTGATCTTGGAGTTGGTATATTTAAGTGGGGGGGTGTAGGGGGCACAGCCCCCCACATTATGTAATGTTGTACAGTTTTTTTTTGTTTGTTTTTTTTTCAGAACAGCGATTTTTTTTTCCCCTTGGAAAGCAATCGCTGTTCTGAGGTTTTGACATTGTAAGTTTTCGTTTACATGGGGTTGATTATGTGTCATTTGCTCTTCTGAGTGTGCGATATCATAATATAGACCCTATATATATATATATATATATATATATATATATATATATATATATATATATATATATATATATATATATATATTGAAAGAGAGAGAAAGCGAAGACATCCAGCAGTGTAGGAAAGTTTCTCATTAGAAGCAAATGATGACTTTTTTTGGTTGGCAGCCAGTAGCTCCAACTCCTGGCTTTGCTACTGGGTTAGTTTTCCTGATTGTACTGGACCTCCAAACTTGTATGTTGAGGAGGACTGAAATTGCCAGGAAGCCTACCACTCACCAGTACTATTTTGCTTTATGCAAGTTCTTCTCCATTTAGATAGAGCCATCTAATTCAGTTAATTTGCAGGCAATGCTAACCTGTCAGTGACACCTGCTTTAGTTGTGCCTCAGTTATTCTGTATTCAGATTGTATGTTTTGGCATCTTCTCTGGAAGTGTCATATATTAAGGGACACAATTTTCGAATTGGTAAATATCAGACCAAAGCAATGAACTACAGTGGCAGTTAGTGTTTTTGCTGTTTTATGTGCAATTTTTGCAGCTTGTCTGTTTAACAGCTCTGGTTCAGGTTCTGGGCTATGGGTTTTTAGAGACAGGTCGTGTAACAGTGGGAAGATGTTCATCGTGCATAGAGCTGCAGTAATCACAGATGGGTTCTCTGCCGTCAGGCGGTCCCTCGGTCGGCCGAATTCCAAAGTCTTGGTCCGGCGTCGGTTGTCGTCGCTTACTCTTCTGACGTCAGTGAGGCCAGAGTATATAAGACACAGCCGACGCCATGTTCTTCAGTCTTTTTTGCCGCGCGGTGCCCGAAGCAGAAGCAGTTCGCAAGTGCCGGTCGGCCAGCTCCTGAATTACGAAAAAATTGGAAACCGAAGTCTTCATTAAAGCTAAGTACCCGTTGGAAACTTTTCTTGCCTCAGACCGATGTCAGAAAAAGTTAATAATTGTATTTCTTGTGGGAAGCAAATACCGCATAAGGATTTCCATTCCCTCTGCATACCTTGTTTGGGCCCAGACCACGACGTCTCGGGCTGTCGCTTTTGCGCTACCTTCAATAAACGAACTATTAAGCGTCGGGCGGAGTTCGCCCAACACTACTTTGGTAAAGCTTTTGATTATAAAATGTCGTTGGACACTCCGACTACCGTTTTGTCCAAAAAACGCAAGGAAAAGGACCGACACGCGAGGCCCACGGTCCCCGCCGACACCACGCCAAAACAGGCTACACGTGGTCCGGTTCTCAGCGAGACGCCTTTGCAGTCCCTGACTACCGACGACGCTCCTTTGGCAGTGTCCTCTGTACCCGAGACCGCTGGGTCCTCGGCCCTTTCCCAGACTACAACCGAAGCCCCTGCTAATGTCGAGCCTACTAATGTGGACAGGTCCACCTCCACCCATGGTGTATTTAGGCCCTCATCTTCTTTTTCAATTAAGGCCTTTACTAAATCCAAAACAGCCAGGCATCCCACGAGGCCTGTTGCACAGGGCCCATCTCCAGGACCCATGCCTAAAAAACAGATGCTTAAAATGGCTGAGGATTTAATTACTCTAATCAGAGGTTCTCAGCCCCCTCCAGACAAGAGACCCAGAGTGGAGGAAGATTCTCCCTCTTCTGATCAGGGATCCATTTTATCAGAACATTCTGATGCAGAGGAACACTCTTACTCCCCTTTTGAGGATTCGGATGCAGAACAGTCCATTCCTTCTGTATCTCCTCCTGAGGATTTTTCCTTTGGGGAAACTTTGCACACCTTGAGGGAACACTTCCATTGGGAAGGCCAAGACTTTTCAGATTCCAAGAAAAGACTTAGGGAATTTCTTTGGTTACCTCAACACAGACCTCTGGCTATACCCCCTGTTTTGGACATACTGGATGATGTCTATTCGGAGGCTTGTCTTAACCCAGATTCTCTGCCTCCTGCACCAGTCAAACCTGATAGGTATTACAGAGTACACAGCTCTCACCAATTTCTCTTCAAAAGCCATAATGCTAACCCTGAAACCATTTCACAAGGCCCTAAGGGTTAAAGGCCTCCACTGCCAAGAATCCACTTCCTGCAGAAAGGGAATCCAGATCTTTAGAAAGGTGGGGTAAAAAGGTATATACCTCGGCCACCCTAGCCATGAGGGCCTTAAACTGTCAGTTTCATATGATTAAATATCAACAGTTCCTGTTATCACAATTAAGGAACAAAATGTCTCAACCTGAACAACCAGATTTAAAGGAGTTACAGGATATGATGCATAGTGCAGAGCAAGTGGGTAAACACACCTTACAATGTGTTTATGATGCCCTAGAGGCCTCCAGTAGAGCGGCTGTTACAGGATCAGTCATTCGCAGACATGCCTGGCTTAGGGAACAAAATTTGCCTGATCATGTGAAAGCTAAACTTCTAGATGCTCCCTTACAAAAGGATGTATTATTTGGTACTAATGCTGAGGAGATACTACGAAAAATGGAAGAAAAAGCCAAATCTATGCAAACTGTCAAAGCTTTCTTACAGGTCCAACCACCACGTTTTAGCATAAATTGGCCTTAAAACTGGTCCTTTCCAGTCACTGACAAGCCCCAAAGAGGTAGATACAGACACACAAGGGGCAGAGGGCAATCACAAGGATCATATAGAGGCAGACAATGGCAAACTCCAGCACCAAGAGGTGGCGAAGACAGTGCACAACAATACAGGAAGCAAACCCAATGACTCCCTCATTTCCATGCCAAGCATGTCTCAGCTGGCAGCACCTTTGGGAGGGAAACTAGCATTATTTGCAAGCAATTGGCATATTGTCACAACAGACAAATGGATACTGGACATTATAAACAGAGGCTACAAATTTCAATTTCACACTCTTATGAGAGGCATGCCAAACCTGCCACAAAATCAAAGGGCAGAGGCACAACTGCAAATTTCAAAGCTCATAAGCATGAGAGCTATTCAAGAGGTACCTACGCACCAACAAGGTCAAGGTTTTTATTCAAGACTTTTTCTGGTACCAAGGAAAGGAACCGACTGGAGACCCATTTTGGATTTATCCATCCTAAACACATTTCTACTGCACCAAAATTCAAGATGCTCACATTACAGCAGCTTCTTCCCATGCTGGGCAAAGAGTTTTGGCTGGTAACATTGGACCTCAAGGAGGCATACCTGCATGTCCCAATCAGACAAAGCTGCAGAAGATACCTCAGATTTCTTGCAGGTTCAATCCACTATCAATTCTCTGCATTGCCCTTTGGCTTATCTACTGCGCCCAGAGTATTCACAAAGTGCCTGGCATCAGTGATTGCCTACTGCAGACTTCAAGGGATACAAATTTACCCTTATCTGGACGACTGCCTGATCCAAGCGGACAGCAAGCACATACTTCTGGAACATCTGGCATATGTGACACGGTTACTGCTTTCTCTGGGATATACAATCAACAAAGAGAAATCAAGGCTAACACCATCTCAGAAAATAACCTTCCTGGGTGCCAACTTGGACACAATCACCCAGATGGCCTATCTTACGCCAAAAAAACAGGGGCAACTATCTCAGTACTTCAAAATACTAGCAAAAAGTACCAGGCTTACTGCAAGGAAAATCCTGCAGGCTCTGGGATTCATGGCATCTTGCATTCTTCTAATCCCATGTGCAAAGCTGCATATGAGGAAACTTCAATGGTACCTCAAAAATCTATGGTCTCAACACAGTCACAGTTTGGAAACAATAATACCAATAATTCCATGTTTGCAAAAGGAATTTCTATGGTGGGCCCAAGCATGTCAAGCAAACACAGGCCTCCCATTCTGCAAGCCTCAAGCAAAGCAAGTCATAACCACAGACGCCTCAGATTACGCCTGGGGGGCGCACATGAAGGACAGGTGCATTCAGGGCAGATGGTCCCAAAAGGAAAAGCACCTTCACATCAATCAAAAAGAAATGCTAGCAGTAATAAATGCAATTACAGCTTTCAAGGACTTCCTGCATCCAGGACAATTACTGATAAGAACAGACAACACCACAGTAATGTGGTACATAAACAAACAAGGAGGAACACATTCATACCCCTTGTGCAGACTAGCCATGACTCTTTGGAACTTGGCTCTGGAAAGACAAATCGAACTCCAAGCACAGTACTTGCCAGGATTGGAAAACACGCTGGCAGACAATCTAAGCAGAAATATGACAGATCCACACAAATGGAAGTTGCATCCTCAGATGTTTACAGAAATAATCCAAGCGTGCGGGAGGCCAGACATAGATCTTTTTGTCTTCCACAGGAATCATCAATTGGAAAAGTTTTGTTCAAGGACCTTTCATCCAAAGGCCTGGAGAGTGGACGCCCTCTCATTCAGTTGGACAGCATGGACAGTTTACACATTCCCACCTCTGCCTCTTCTGCCCAAGGTGCTTTTGAAAGCAAGAACAGACAAACCGAAGATGATACTGATTGCTCCAGATTGGCCAAGGCAGCACTGGTACCCACTCCTGAGGAGCCTAATGCATACTCCTCCCTGGTCCTTGCCTCTAATACCTCTTCTGCTGACCCAGCACAGCTACAAAACTCTTCACAGTCAGCTGAAAACACTCAATCTCGCTGCATGGAAAATTCCTTAACACCACAACAGACTCTACTCTCCAAGGAGGTGCAGGATGTCATTTTGGAGGCCAGAAGGCCATCTACTAGAAAAGCTTACTCCGCAAAATGGAAGCGGTTTTGCTCTTGGAATGAGAAAAGAGGCTAGGACCCTAGAAAACTGAACTTGCCTCAGGTATTACAGTATCTAGCTGAGCTGCTGAACAGTGGACTTTAATTTTCCTCCATAAAAATCCATGCCTCAGCCATTTCTGCAGAGTTCAACACGGATCCCCCTTTATTTTCTCACCCACTTTTACGACAGTTCCTCAGAGGGGCTAAGAATATAAGACCTCCAAGGAAGCAACCAATACCAGCCTGGGATCTTAATTACATACTAGAAAAGTTAACATTGCCTCCTTTTGAACCAGCTGCCTCAACAGATTTGCAATATTTGTCCTGGAAAACAGCCTTCCTTCTGGCCATCACTTCAGCTCGTAGGGTTTCTGAACTACAGGCCCTCATGGTGGTGCAGCCCTTCCTAATTTTCCATCAGGACAGGGTTTCCCTTCGTACCAACCCATCTTTTATGCCAAAAGTGGTATCCAGGGTAGCCTTAAATCAAGCCATACACCTACCTACCTTTTATCCCAATCCTCAAAACAAAGGGGAAAGGTTGCTACACTCTTTAGACATTCATAGGCAGCTACGTTATTATTTGGACAGAACAAAGTCCTTCAGGAAATCAGAACAACTTTTTGTGTCCTATGCTGTAGGGGCTCAAGGGAAACAAGTTACAAAACAGACTATTTCCAAGTGGATTGGCCACTGCATACGGTTTTGTTATTCCTATCATGGGAAATCTGTTCCTACAGGTATCAGATCACACTCCACCAGGGCCACAGCTACCTCTACAGCCTTCCTCAGAGGAGTTCCTACCAAAGATATTTTGGAGGCAGCCACTTGGAGTTCTGTACATACCTTCACAAAACACTACCACCTGCCTTTATATTCCAGAACAAGAGCAGGCTTTGCCACTGCTGTTTTGCAGGGCATTCTGGCTCAACCCAGTTTTTCCTAGTACCTACCACCCCATGCATAGCTTTGGGATTATACCCATCTGTGATTACTGCAGCTGTATGCACGATGAACATAGTACAGTTTTGTACCTACCATAAATGTAGATGTTCGAGTGCTAATACAGCTGCAGTACAGGTTTCCCTCCCTCCTTCCCCACTTGGTAAAGGCATGGGGGCCTAACAACCTCTTCATACTACCTGACTGGGTTATCCTGCTATGTTTTATTTGCTTGCATCCACTGATTTTGGATTATATTGCATTGTCTGTATATGTATATAAGCATTATTTATCTATTGCCTTCCTTCTGGGGGCACCTGACATCTGGGGCAAGAAAGACTGAAGAACATGGCGTCGGCTGTGTCTTATATACTCTGGCCTCACTGACGTCAGAAGAGTAAGCGACGACAACCGACGCCGGACCAAGACTTTGGAATTCGGCCGACCGAGGGACCGCCTGACGGCAGAGAACCCATCTGTGATTACTGCAGCTGTATTAGCACTCGAACATCTACATTTATGGTAGGTACAAAACTGTACTTTTTCTATTGTCTTTTACTTTTTGAACTGGTGGTGCCATATTCCTAGATTGTTTTCTTCAGTAGATTGCTGCAGACAGGGGCTGGAAACTATTTTTCTTACCTGCAGTGTTTGCCCTTTCTCCATGGTTTGCAACCATTGACTTTGTTTAGCTAAGGAGTTTGTGGGGGCAAAGCCCCAACCTGATGTATAAGAAGATTGCTCTCCTGCAAAAACTGTTGTGTCATTTTTGTGGACATTGATATTTCTATTATGTCTATGTTAATCTCTCAAAATTATGGGACATGATGACTGTGTCCGCAGTGTTTTGGTTTTGTTATGGACTCTCTCTACCTCTTACGACTTGGTGGAGACAGAACTGATGTTAAGCAGATCATCAGAGATGTTCTACATTTTTACCCTCGTGTAGAAAGCCCTTCTTTTTGTTGTGAATTGAACATTATGATCGATAAATTTGCATTTTCCCCATTTGCATGTTAGTTTTATTTCATAAGTTTGGCTCTGGGAAGATGATTTTCTTGGTGGCCATAAGCTCTGCCTTTGTTGGCTCCCATAAAGTGGCATTAGAATTACCATTAAACTAGTCAACTTTTGTGTTTTCTTTCTTGCACCAGAAGTGAGAGGAAGAATAGCTTTTAATTCCTTGGATGGGCACTGTCCACTCAGGTTTTCCATGAAAGAGGATACATATGGTTAGCAAGACTGATCAGCTGCTTATCTCCTTTGCTAAGGGAAAGGAGGAACTTGCAGTGGTTAAGCAAATGCATTCAAAGTAAATAGCTAAATGCATTGTGCTTTTCCATTTGAAATGGAACTGCTTGTTAGAAAATCTTCCTTTCAAAGCCAACTTCAGCAGAGTTGTGGCTGCTTCCAGTGCTTGCTTTATAATGTTTCCTTTGTGGGCATCCATTTGTATAGTGACTGCTTGGTCTTTGGTTCACATCGTCAACAAACAGTATTCCTAGGAATATAATTCCAGGAGTTGGGTCTTCTTTCACAACTCACTGTTACATGATTTAGCCATCTAAATTCTCACCTTTAGGCCATTCTTTGGCTTCATTTTCACAGGAGATTTTTTTCTCTGGGCTTTGTGTTCTTCCCAGCAATTATCTACTGTGTAATAGCCCCAGAATTAGGTATAAACAGTAAGAATGCATATACTATATGTGATGAAGAAAACAGTACTAAACATGTTTTCTTGCTCATTATTGCTTGAAAAAAAAACTAAGATTATTGAAATACATGTACTTAAGTAAGTAATGATGAATCTTTCAACAAAAGGGCACAAAACACTAACACAAGTATTTTTGCCAGATGGGGACAAGCCCCTTTTAGTAGTCACCCACTTGCTTATATAGTCTCACTTCAAGGTTTCAGCAACTCTGAGATAGAAAGTAAAAATATTAAATTCTTTCTTTGAGGTACTGCAGTCTTGGACTAGCGAAAACTACTAATTTTGAGTCCATGCAGTTTGCTGCAGAATCTTGCACAGAAAAACATATTGAGCATATAAAGTATTTTCCTGTAAAAGAAAAAGTAGATATATAGACCCACAATTACTGGTTAGTCTGTAAGGGTGTGTGTCTACATTGGCTGGTTTTTGCAGGTTTTTCACCTCCGTCCAGAAACTTGCATGTTGTGTTTTTGTTTCCTTTCTCATGGGATTTGCTTGCTTTGTGGATGGTTTTTGTGTGCGCTTGTATGTGTGTGTGTGTGTGTGTGTGTGTGTGTGTGTGTGTGTGTGTGTGTGTGTGTGTGTGAGTGTGTGTAATGTTTATTAAAGTGGCCCAGGCATAATCTCCTAGCTTGATGTATGACATCATGGCATATGCCAATATGAGGCAAGAGTTCCAGCAAGTGTGTGAAAGAGTGGGCAAAATAATCAAGCTGAGGAGAGCAAAAGAGGAAGTCCCTACAGATTATGACTAAATTAACTGATTTGGGGAATGCATATCTGTTATAGTCATATTCACAATATTTTAGGCAAGTTCCATTACTTCTGCTCTCTGTCATGGATTTAATTTAATTTTATTTTATTTTACATTTGTTGACCGGGAAAGTCCGACTGGATACATGTCCATTTTCAGCGGAGGCTCGGAGAGAAAAGCTCCACATGTACAAAAAGGTGACGGTCAATATATTTAAACAGTGTTTTTTATTAATTCTGTCTGTTGTAAGCAAACTTTTCTAACAACAGTTGCTTCTTAACTAACATGCTTAGTTCATTTGCGTAACTTAGCGTTTCTGCTCTCCATTCCATTTGAAAAATATATCTTCTTATGATGGCCCTTTTTGGCAACCTGTCTAACCTTAATAGTTTTATCATGCTGTTCTAGGGTCTTTGCTTACCGTAGACAACAGTACTGTGATTTATTAGCTGAACTCTTAGAAAATAATTCATTCTTGCCCATTGTAAAGGCCAGCAAGATTTTTGTGACTGAATCATTTTAGGCTTCTCATACCCCTTTTACATTTGAACTTTGCAAGATGTCCTTAACTTTAGGTCCCTGAAAGAGAAACATATCATTTAAGTTCTGATTCACAAGATGATGTAATTATTTCAACTTCTGTCTTCTTTTGTATTTAGTTTTTCTTTTTTGTGAAAACATTATTGCTGTTTGTACTCCACCCACAGGACTTAAGATTTTGAAGACACTGATGTGTAAGTAACCTTTTATATAATTTTCATATTTTCAACTTTCTAAGAAAATAAATCCTTCTTTTTACTCAAACTCTTGTTTCTCCTTGCTGTGGCTTACTTTTGTGAAGCAGTACCCTGATCTTTGATATACACATTCACCAAAATTTGCAAACAGGATTCTGTCTGTATGCAAGAAGACTCTGCTGCAACAAACATCTTAAGGATGTTTGCTGTCTCCTCCAGCTGACCTTCAGCTTCATAGTTTATTTTCTTCTGAAGGATAAGGAATGACTGAAGATACAATGGTATACGATAGTCACCATAAGTACAGTAGATTTGAATCCTTTATCTCTTTACAGTGTTATCTGTTTCCTTACCTCTTAATTATTTATTGGTCATTCCAGTGATCTGATGTTGTCTTTTCCATCAGTGATCCAGTGTTCAGGCTCCTCCCCTTACCCGTAATCCCTGTGTATAGAAAGAGCTACCCCAGATCTCTTTTGCCACCGTATGTGAAGACAAATCTCTGGGTGCTCAAGTGATTTTTTTTTTTTGTGACAAAGATAAGTAGAGCTAATTTATTTATTACTCTCTCTCAACTTCAGCATCCCTTTTCTCCTGATTACATTGTCCCTTGTTACTGTTCCCTCTCATTTTCTTTTTACACACACACACACACACACACACACACACACACACACACACACACACACACACACACACACACACACACACACACAATTGCTTGTAACTTTTAGCGGCTGATACAATCTGTGGCATTGCTGGCTGTTACTTTTCTTATTTTGTACCATGCTTCCTCTGCTTTCTCATATTATACATCACTTTTGTTTTTGCTTCCTTTAGTAACAACTTGCCCACCCTGAATGGTATAGTTGTCCAGCAAACCCATTTTCTGACTCTAAGTAACCAAAGCTTCTATAGGTCTCTGAAAAGCGGCTGCTTCCTGCATTTCAAGAAGGAAAGCATTTGGGAGCAGCACACTACCAAACTTATTCACATTGTAGGTGTCTGTTACTTTGTATCACCCTATTGAATCGTTAGTACTCCTGTGCAGGTCGGTAGCAAGGAATAAGACCCTCACCCCTCTGTAGTGCTAATTTCCAGATCCAGCCTTTTCTTCCCACACGCACTGCTAGATTACCATTCTCAAGAACCTGCAATCGTTCTGAAGGAGTGTAAGCACCTTAAAATCTCTTTATATGCAGGTCAGCAACCTTCACACATTTACTACTTTATCCGGGTGCTAGATTAACTTTAACTTATCATCCAAATTAGAAAACTGAAATAATAAAATCCTATAATCAAACTAAATAATACCCTACCTCACTGATTGTGTTTTTGGTTGAGCGTTGACGCTGCCTGGTCCATCCTGCTCTGTTTGCCCTCGTTCCACTCAGGCTCACTCCTTATTTGCTCTTTGCATACCCTTCTGATTTTTGTTGTTGCTGCACTGCTTTGTGCTTTTTCCTGTCTCTGGCTGCTCTTGCTGTTGTCCAGTTCATCTGCTTAATCAAAATATATAAAAATAAACACACACACAGAAAGGAAAACCAGTTACATATCTTTAAGAGGACAGAAAGAAGAAAGTAATAACCAGGATGTCTACGTTCCTGAACAATAAAAGCATAGCAAATTCTTAAATATTGATATCTCCACTAGCAACACCGCAATGTAATTTCATGAATACTTTACCAACTGCATTCAAAATCTGATTAATAACAATTCTCCTACAACTCAAACAAACCCCCAAACGCCAACCTTTGGCCAAAAACAGTTACTCCCTACAGCCAGTACCAACCAATACAATATATAAATATTTGACAAAACTAAAGCCCACTACCCTTGTGGCTGATAGACTCCCAGGTGAATTCCTCAAGAAGACTGCTGCCAAAGCAATCTCTTATCTTATATCCATACTAATAAACAGATCAATAGCTGAACAACATGTACCATCTCTCTAGAAAATTTCTGGTATAATACCAGTTCACAAAGGTGGCAATTCTATTGACTTAACTAACTACCATTAACTTGCTGCAACTAACTACCATTAAATTGCCATACTATCCCCCCTTTCCAAAATCCTTGAGAAATGCATTCACTCCCAAATACTAAACTACTTGCTAATTAATAATCTCCTGGCTGAAACACAACACTGATTCCGCCCATGTCATAGTACCACTACTGCCCATCAGTTTCTCCAGTACCATGAATCAATGAAACAAATGCAATCTTGTTTCTTCCATATTGTTAGACCTCTCCAAAGCGTTTGACACGGTTTCCCACTCCAAGCTAACCATACTCTCAGAATTCAAACTTCACAACTCCACATTATCATGGTTCAAAGATTATCTCTCAAACCGTCAATGAGCCGTTAAATGGGAAAACACCCTATCCCCCTTCTCCCTATAAACTCAGGTGTTCCAGAGGGATCCATCCTTGGACCCTTCCTCTTCACCATATTTACCAACAACCTACACAAGGCTACCTTCCATGCCAACCTGGTCCAGTATGCCAATGATTCTACCCTAATATGCTCTGCACCATCACTCCAACAATTACAACAAATCACCAAAGAATCCTTTTCAGCAACAATAAAATGGCTTTCTGACTCACAACTAATACTTAACCCCAAAAAACCCAGTTAATGTTATTCCATCCCTCGAAAGTTACTGACCCAATTTCGTTCTTTAAGATAACATTAACAACCACCAACAATACCCCCATCACACCCGTTGCCCAAACTAAACTTCTAGGAGTAATTGTAAATCACAATAAATAATTCAACAAACATGTAGCTCAAACCATCACAAAGGTTTACAAATAGCTAGGTACCTTCTATAGATGCAAAAATTACCTAACCTCTGAAAGTAAAGTCACCATTGCAAGAGCCCACCTACTGTCCACACTACTGTATGCTTTCCCAGAACTAACCAATCGAAACAAAAGTGACTTAAATAAACTGTCTGCTTCAACAAAATAGCAAAAGTTGCACTGACTCATCATGCAGATCGCATCATTGCCAATCCCTTAAAAAACTATCCTGGCTAGAATTACCAAACCCACTAACTTTCAGCCAACTTACTATAGCCCACCAAATCCTTTATCACCCCCAAAAAAAAACAGGCATACAGGGACTACTACACCACTATGCAAGTAACCGTCCATTAAGAAGCACCAGCAAATCACTAGCTGACATTACGAAAAGTAAATATAATTCTGGGGACTCCCTCTATGCTACTCTTTCGCAAAAACATGGAATACACTTCCTCTAGAAATACGATCACTACAAAACATACATGAAGGGGCATGGCCAAGATGTCAGTCTGATAGCAACAGAAATCCATAGCTGTGCTTAGATTTTAATATCCTGACAGGAAATATACTTTAATTTTTAGAAAAATCTAACTAAAAGTATGCTAAAAGATAGATTAACATAGACTCTTTATTATTTTCTAAAAATTAATACATAGTCAAGAAATTGTTTTAATTATTCCTGTCAAGAAGTTTTCTACTGGAGATTTCAACATGAGCAACTCGAAGAACCCACACCAGGAGAGTGCAGTGAAGAAAGAACTACATCTTATAATAACAAACATCCAAGAACTGTCACTAAAAAGGGACAAATTTGTAAACAAAATGGATATTATCAAACAAGAATGCAGTAAACAACTGGAACTTCTAAACGGAATAGTAAAAAAGCAATCTGAACAGATTCTTGCCTTAGAGGAAACAGTAACTGACCTGGATACTAGAATGACAGAAAATGAACATCACAATGAATTTCTTCTGAAACAAAACACCAGGCTGATTGAGAAACTGGAAGACCTTGAAAGCAGATCAAGGAGGAATAACATAATAATATATGGAATTCCTGAGAAAGAAGAGGGTGCTAACATGATTCAATTCCTCAATAAGTGGTTTTCATCAGCACTAAACATGCCTGAATCCCTCTCTTTTGGAATTGAGAGGGCTCATCGGTCTCTTGCAAATCCAGCTTCATCTTTGAGTTCATCTAACCCCAGGTCTATAATAGTTAGATGTTCATCGTGTTACCCTGCTGCAGTCATCACACTTGGGGGTTATCCTGCCGTCAGGCGGTCCTGCAGTCGGCCCGAATTCCAAAGTCTTGGTCTGGTGTCGGTTGCTGTCACTTCTTCCCTGACGTCAGTGCGCCAGGGGTATATAAGAGGCATCCAACGCCATTTTCTTCAGTCTTTCTTGCCGCGCGGTGCCCGAAGCAGAAGCAGTTCGCAAGTGCCGGTCGGCCGACACCTGAGATTTTTGAATCGAGTTTCAGTCCGAAGTCTTCAAAGCTAAGTACCCCGTTGGGGAACCTTTTCTTGCCTCAGTCTGATGTCAGAAAAAGTTAACAATTGCATTTCTTGTGGGAAGTAAATACCTCATAAGGACTTTCATTCTTATTGTATACCTTGCCTAGGCCCAGACCACGACGTCACTGGTTGTTGGTTTTGTGCTAGGTTCAATAAGCGAACGATAAAACGACGCTTTGTTTTCGCACGACACTACTTCGGTAGGAAATTTAATTACACTATGCCGTCGGAGCAACCGACTACCGGCGTGCATAAAAAACGCAAAGATAAAGATAGGCAGCCTAGATCCAAGCCAGACTCCGAGGCCTCGTCTGGGCCCGTCGCCGGTCCTCCGGTTTTCAGTGAGGCACCTACACAGCCCCTGGCTACCGCAGAATCGGAACCCCAGACCGCTTCGGATTCTCTAACAGAGAGTTCTAGGCCGACGCAGCCATTTTCTTTAGGCCCTACCGACGACATTGCAGAAGGAGAAGCCGGTGCTGTAGAAACACCTTCGGTTTCAGAAGGTGTCTTCAGACCGACTACTCTCACCATAAAATCTTATGCTAAGCTTAAGACTCCTCTAAAACCAAAAAAGACAGCACTTCAGTCTCCAGTTCAAGCCCCCATGCCTAAGAAACAGATGCTTAAAATGGCTGAAGATTTGATTTCTTTAATCAGGGGTTCCCAACCCCCCCCCTACAAAAGGCCTAGACAAGAGGAGGATTATGCCTCCTCTGATCAAGTGTCTATTTCCTCAGGCTCCTCTGAGGAACAGGATTACTCCTTTTCCCCCTTATGAAGATTATGATGCTGAAGATTCCATTCCCTCAGCTTCTCCCCCTGAAGACTATTCCTTTGGGGAAACCTTACATACCATGAGGGAACATTTCCACTGGGAAGGTCTGGACTACTACGACTCAAAGAAAAGGCTCCGAGAGTTTCTTTTACTCCCCCAGCACAGACCACTTGCTATCCCCCCAGTTTTAGACATTATGGATGATGTTTATTTAGAATCTAGTCTAAATCCAGATTCTCTGCCTCCTGCTCCAGCCAAACCAGATAGATACTATAGAGTGCCTGACTCACACAAATTCCTTTTCAAAAGCCCTGTTGCTGATCCAGAGACAATCTCCCAGGGTCCCAAAGGGACTAAGGCTTCTTATGGCCAAAAATCCTGTACCCTCTGAAAGGGACTCCAGAGCACTAGATAGGTGGGGGAAGAAGGTTTACACCTCAGCTACTCTGTCTATGAGAGCACTAAACTGTCAATTTCACATGCTTAAATACCAGCAATTTCTAATGTCTCAAATAAAACAAAAGATGAGCACGCACCCTCAACAGTCTGAATTCAAGGAAATGCAGGATCTGTTGCATGCAGCTGAACAGGTGGGCAAACATACTTTACAATTTGGATTTGATTCCTTGGAAGCTTCCTGTAGAGCAGCTGTTACTGGGTCTGTTATACATAGGCATGCTTGGTTAAAGGAACAAACTCTGTCTGATCATGTTAATGCAAAGTTACTAGATGCACCCTTACAGCAGGATGTCTTATTTGGGGTTAAAGCAGAAGAGGTTTTAAAGAAAATGGAGGATAAGGCAAAATCTATGCAGACGGTCAAAGATTTCTTACAGGTACAGCCCCCACGTTTCAGCAGAAATTGGCCAACAAAAAATTGGTCCTTTCCAGCTTCTGACAGACCACAGAGGGGCAAATACAGGCGCCCAAGGGGCAGAGGACAAGCACAAATCCCTTACAAACCTCGCCAATGGGGAACTGCAACACAGAAGGGAGGAAGAAGACAGGTCCCAAACTACTAGAAGGCAAACACAATGACTTAAACCTCAAACTGCCAAGCAAAACTCTCTTGGCAGCTCCCTTGGGAGGAAAATTAGAACTTTTTGCAGACAACTGGCGCATTGTCACAAAGGACAAATGGGTCCTAGACATTATCTCACAAGGATACAGATTCCATTTCCACACCTTGCCAAGGATAAAAGGCATGCCAAACCTGCCACAAAATCAATGGGCAGAGGCACAAAAACAAATTACAGCTCTCATGGACATGAGAGCCATTCAACTGGTACCTACACAGGAGCAAGGCCAAGGATTTTACTCAAGGCTCTTTCTAGTCCCCAGAAAGGACAATGCTTTGAGACCCATTCTGGACATTTCAATTCTAAACACCTTCTTGCAAGTACCCAAATTCAAGATGCTAACACTACAGCAGCTTCTTCCCATGTTGGGCAAGAAAGCTTGGCTAGTAACGTTGGATCTCAAGGAGGCATACCTGCATGTCCCTATCAGACAAAATTGCAGAAGATACCTCCGCTTCATTGCAGGTTCAACCCATTACCAATTCTCTGCATTGCCCTTTGGCTTATCTACTGCGCCCAGGGTCTTCACAAAATGCCTGGCACCAGTAATTGCATACTGCAGACAAAGAGGAATTCAAATATACCCATACCTGGACGACTGCCTCATCCAGGCAGAAAGCAAGGACACTCTCTTACATCATCTGGCTTTTGTAAAACACCTTCTAAGTTGCCTAGGGTACACAATAAACGAAAAGAAATCAAAACTAGTGCCCTCACAAAATATGACATTCCTGGGTGCCAGCTTGAATACAACGGCCCAGATGGCTTGCCTGACGCCAGACAAACAACTACAGCGAACTCATTACTTCAGAACAATGGCAACAAAGACCCAACTCCCTGCAAGAAAAATTCTGCAGGCCTTGGGCTTCATGGCATCTTGCATACTACTAATACCATTTGCAAAACTGCATATGAGGAAATTACAATGATACCTAAAAAGCGTATGGACTCAACACAGCCACAGCTTGGAAACAATGATACCTCTCATTCCCTGCCTTCAACAGGAGTTTCTATGGTGGTCACAGGTATGTCACCTCAACAAGGGTCAGCCTTTCACCTTACCCCCAGCCAGGCAAACTGTGACAACAGATGCATCGGACTATGCCTGGGGGGCACACATGGTAGGATGGTGCGTTCAAGGCATATGGACTGCAGATCAAAGAAATCTGCACATCAGTCAAAAAGAAATGCTAGCTGTACAGAATGCCCTGACAGCCTTCAAGGACCTCTTACATCCAGGACAGCTTACAATAAGGACAGACAACACCACAGTAATGTGGTATATAAACAAACAAGAGGGTACACACTCCTACCCTCTATACAGGCAAGCAATGACCTTGTGGAACACAGCACTGGCTTACCAAGTACAATTACAAGCTCAATTCCTGCCAGGAAAAAAGAACACATTGGCAGACGACCTAAGCAGAAACATCATGGATCCCCACGAGTGGAAACTGGATCCACAAGTATTTGCAATGATAACTCAAAAATGGGGACACCCAGACATAGACCTGTTTGCCAGCCCGCAAAACTATCAGCTAACAAATTTTTGCACAAGGACATTTCACCATCAAGCTTGGAAAGTGGACACACTCTCATTCAGTTGGAAAATGCTGTCAGTATATGCCTTCCCTCCATTGCCCCTTCTCACAAAGGTGCTGCTGAAAGTCAGTATGGAGAGACCCCGAATGATACTCATTGCCCCAGACTGGCCACGCCAGCACTGGTACCCACTATTAAGGAATATGGCCCAGGGCCCACCATGGATTTTACCACAAATTTCTCATCTGCTCACACAGCAAGACAGTCAGATTCTACACAGCCAGCTCAAAACCTTAAATTTGGCTGCATGGCAAATCCCCTAAGCAACCAGCCAGCTCCTCTTTCACAAGCTGTTATGGATGTTATTCTGGAGGCCAGGAGGCCCAGCACCAGGAAAGCCTACTCAGACAAATGCAAAAGGTTTTGTGCCTGGAACCAAGCTAAAGGCCAAAATACCCTTCTGCCGGACATACCTCAGATACTACAATATTTAACTGAGATGTTACACAAAGGACTTTCTTTTTCATCTATTAAAATCCACGCCTCAGCTATTTCAGCTCACTACAACACGGATCCTCCCTTATTTTCACATCCACTTCTAAGGCAGTTTCTCAGAGGGGCCAAAAACATTAGGCCTCCCAGGAGAGCACCAACACCAACTTGGGACCTCAATTTTGTTCTAGAAAAACGTACGCTACCTCCTTTTGAGCCAGCTTTCTCAGCTGACTTAAAGTTTGTATCATGGAAGACTGCCCTGCTGCTAGCAATTACTTCAGCCAGAAGAGTCTCAGAGCTTCAGGCTCTTATGGCGGTAGAGCCTTTCCTCATTTTTCATCAAGACAGAGTTTCTCTACGAACTAACCCCTCCTTTATGCCTAAGGTGGTATCCAGTGTGGCTCTAAATCAAACCATCCATTTACCCACCTTCTTTCCAAATCTGCAGAACAAAGGAGAAAGACTCCTGCATTCCTTGGACATTCACAGGCAACTACGTTACTACTTGGATAAAACTAAGGTTCTCAGAAAATCTGACCAGCTTTTTGTATCCTATGCTACAGCATCACAAGGAAAGGCTATCTCAAAACAGACCATTTCCAAATGGATAGGACATTGCATACGTTTTTGCTACACCCACCATGGAAAACCAGTTCCTGCTAGCATTAGGCCCCACTCCACCAGGGCAGCAGATACATGTACAGCCTTCCTCAGGCGGGTGCCTACCAAGGATATTCTGGAAGCTGCAACTTGGAGTTCAGTACACACCTTCACCAAACACTATCACTTACCACTTTACTCTAAGACTAGAGCTGGCTTTGCCACTGCAGTTCTGCAGGGCCTTCTAGCCTCCTCTAACCCTGTTTGACTCCACCTCCCATCCTTAGCTTTGGGATTCTACCCAAGTGTGATGACTACAGCAGGGTAACACGATGAACATAGTACAGTTTTGTACCTACCATAAATGTAGATGTTCGAGTGTATACCCTGCTGCAGTCCAGATTACCCTCCCTCTATCCCCTCTGAACCAGCTGAACTTATCTCTACCACTCTATCCTAGGCTACCTCTGTGGTGTATTTGCTTGTGCCTAAGGGTATTGTTTTATTTTTATCTAGCTATATGTATTTATATATATATATATATATATATATATATATATATATATATATATATATATATATTTTGCCTACCTATTGGGGGCACCTCACATCTGGGGCAAGAAAAACTGAAGAAAATGGCGTTGGATGCCTCTTATATACCCCTGGCACACTGACGTCAGGGAAGAAGCGACAGCAACTGACGCCGGACCAAGACTTTGGAATTCGGGCCGACTGCGGGACCGACTGCGAGACCACCTGACGGCAGGATAACCCCCAAGTTTGATGACTGCAGCAGGGTATACACTCAAACATCTACATTTATGGTAGGTACAAAACTGTACTATTTCTTTCCTCACAAGACAAGGACATAGTGTTGAAATCAGCTTGGACTAATTCCCCTGTCAAGATGGATGAAAAACATATTCGTTTTGAGAATGACTACACCTCTACAGTCATATCCAGAAGAAAGGAGTGTGTTCCTCTTATTAAGTCCTTGAAAAAAGCCAATATTAAAGCTCAAATTCTTTTTCCTGCAAGAATAAAAATCACCTTGCCAGAAGATGTGGAGATCTTTGATTCCCTACAAGAAGCAGTAGAAGTTATCCAAAAGAAGAAAATACTATCGGACATAGAAGAAATGGAATGGTCATTCCAGAGTTTCAAGTGACAGGCAACAAAAAATGGATGGTCTGTGAAGGAAGGAGCAAACAAAACTAAGAAACTAAAGGACAAATGAATAAATTCCATCTAATTTTAAATGCTTTGTTTTATGAATCTTAATATATTTGATTCTGGAAAATCTCTGTACTGTAAGGTAATGTGAATCATCTTTATTATTAACTTTCTCTTTTCCTTTCTATGTCTACTTCTAATTACATATAGTACTAATTATTTAAATAACATTCTCTCTTTCTCTCTCTCTCTTCTTTCTTCCTATCCCTCTTTGTTACTAATGTTCCTTTTCTCTCTTTTCCCCAGCATAGCCGGCCTTAGACATAGGCCAACTAGACGGCCGCCTAGGGTGCCACTCTAGCAGGGACACATTTCCAGTATTTGTGGTGTAAGTAGACCAGGATAGTGACACTGGGTAGTGTGGTGGGGGTGCAGTGAAGCTCTTTTGCCTAGGCCACCAGTTGACCTAAGGCCGCTCCTGTTCCCCACTATAAGTACTTTACATACTTTTCCTTTTTAAATAACTGCAAATGATATATGTCTTCTAATTCTTCAGTAATAATATAATTAGACTTAATACTAAAGTGCATTTTTTCTAGTGGATCAGTGGTGGGGTAACAATATGTTTCTAATTAAGGTTTCTAACTAGATGTTTTAGACGCTTTGTTTAGACACATATAAACATTAATACAGTACATTAATGGTGTTTTATAGATGGCTAAATATAAGTATGTGTGTATATATATATATATATATATATATATATATATATATATATATATATATATATATAATACATACACTAGGTTCTTTTTTTTCTCTGGTCTGGTTAATTGGTGGGTAAATGATTGAAATGTTATCAAATGATTTCTGATTTGAGGCAGCTGTTGTTACTTCTAAATAGTTTTTATATGAAAGGGTTAATTTTTTCATGATGATGTTTTGTGAAGAAATTGGTGGTCTGTGTGACTGTTCTCATTGTGGAGATTCATGACATACACTGACAACAAGGCAGCTTGAGTGTTTTTTTTTTTTTTTGCTTTCTGTAAACTCTAAAAGCTTCAAGATTTGATTTCCCGCTGAAAATGCTTTTTTCCTCACTAGAGACAACCTCTGCTGTGCATGAGCCTATTTAGGTAGTTTTTAGCAAGTTTATGAAGCTGCAGCTTGAGGAAACAACAGTGATGACATCACTTGACCTTTTGAACTTCTTAAATGGCTGTATTTAGAATTCTTTTCTCTTGAAATTCTGTTATCCTTCCCTTATATACTTTAAATGGTAAATAATTAGTTCTGATAAAAGTGTTTAATTCCTTTGAAAATACATGCGTTCTTTTATAGATGCATACATTCTGCAGATTCAGTGCCACTTTTAGTAACTAACTGACATCAAATAAACTAGGAGCTGCATTAGAAAACTTATTATGCATATTAACATCAGACTTGTGTTACATAACTAAACCTTTAGTAACTAAAGAGAGGGTTGTGAGGCTTTTTTTGTAATAAGTGTTATATATGTATTCAACAGATCCTTACATGAAAAATGTTAGATAGATGACTGACAAAATGGTTAAAACATCTGATGTTTCTTAAAAAGTCTTGGCAATACTGACAGTCTTCTTAACCTTCAGCTTCTAATGTTTATACATACTTTGATCTGATATGTATTTCTGACGTATCTACTTATCAGAGGTGCTATTATTATATGTGACATATTCATATTGCTTCAGTTATATTGGACACTCATTTTAATATATATTTCATGGACTCAGATTTCTTTAGTTGCTTTCATAATGCTTTTTTGTTTTGTTTTTATACTATACAGAGATGGATAATTTGTGTCTTTTGGAGTTGGAGAGGTGGTGGATGGATGGTTTAGTTAAGTTTTAACTAAACCAGAAACTTTGTTTCATGTATGTGTTTGTAAATAGTTTTGGGTTTTTGAAAGTAGTGCTTAATACACGTTATACATCCATGATAAGTACGTTTTCAGTAGATTTCAAGTCAACACGGAAGAAAGGTCTTTCAGTAAGTAACAACATACACATTATAGTCAGTGGCTTATAAATGTTTATCATTAAATATTAATGGTTTGAACAATAATGTCAAAAGAGCTGGTTTGCTTAAATGTATCAAAATGCATAAAGCCCAGATCATCTTTTTACAGGAAACCCATCTATTAAAAAAGACCTACAAAAATGCTCATTTATTGGCTATACCATTCTGGCTGATTCATGTTTTCAGACTAAGAGAAGGCGCACTCCTATTCTATGGAAAAATACTTATACTATGCCAAGAGTTATAGATAAAATTTCAGATAAAGATGGGATGCCAAGCATAGTTATTTTGAAAATCAGTAGGAAGTGTTATACTTTGATTAATACATACTGGATACCAGGACTAAGTATGAAATATGTTGACAAAATACCTGGACCTGATTACTTTAAATGCAAAAGGGGAAATTATAGCAACAGGTGATTTTAACTGCCTGTTATCAGGCAATGATACTTCTAAAAATGGTAAAACAAAACTAACATCTCAAGTCAAGAAGTTAAATGACTTTACAAACCAGATGAACCTTAAAGATATACATGGTCTAAGAGAACATTATGCCTTATTCTGTACTCACTATTCATATCAGTTTGGTACACAAACATTGATAAGGTCTTTGTATCAAATAATATATTCAAAAATAAGTGATGTATCTATAATGATTTTTCCACTTTCAGACCATAATGCTATAAACTTTACATTAACCACACATACAGATGAGTTAAGATTTCTACAGAGAATTCCTGCTTACATAACTAAGTTAAAAGACTTTAGAGAATGGATAATGAAAGCAATAGACATGTTTATGGAAACAAATGATAATGATGAAGTGACTGATACTGTACTATGGGACACCTTTAAAGTTTATATATATGGTAGAATAAAATCTTGGTACCTTAAAAAAGGAGAGAGTGGGACAAAGAACTTTTAGACTTACAAAAAAAAATAGACAAAATAAAAATGGATGCAAAACCAAATAACAAAGTAGCACATAACAAAATTACTAAGTTAAATACAAAATACTTTGAAGTTCTAAATCATAAGGTAGCCATAAACCATAAACCTGGAAAAAATTGAAATTACAATCTTATGCAGTAAATCCTAAATATCTACATAAAGTAGTGGTAAGATCCAAAAAAATAAACAATCAAAATGTTATTAATGAGATTAAATGTAAAGGTGATGGTTCAGTTAAAAGTACTTCTAACTTAATGGGCATATTAGAAGTGATCAAAAACTAATATAAAGATATAAATAATAACATACCACTTTCGGAGACAAATAATGTAATAAATACTTTTATTCAAGAAAATATAACTACTAAAGTGTCAGTGCAACAAAATAACATATTAAATAAACAAATAACACTAATAGAAGTGAAAGAGCAAATAAACAAATTAAAAGATAATAAAGCTCCAGGACTGGATGGAATAATTCCTGAAGTATATAAGATTTTTCCTGAATATATAATAAAGAAAATGATGAATGCCTTTACTATGGTTAAGCAAAAATGTATAACACCCCCATCGTGGAAATATTCAATTATCTCCCCCATTTTAAAACAAGGTAAGGACCCCAAATCTTGTGATCCATGTAGGCCATTTTCATTACTAAACACTGATTATAAAAATTTCATGACAATGTTAGCGAATAGGATAAAGAAAATATTACCTAATCTAATACATAATGATCAGACAGGGTTCATTCTTCATAGAAAAGTGGAAGATAACATTATTAAATTACTATCATTAATAGACAGCATGCAAATACAAAAAACAACTAACTATTATCAGCCTAGACATAGAAAAGGCTTTTGATTCTATTAGTTGGTCGTATCTACAAAGAATTCTGATTGGTTTTGAATTCTCCTCAGAGTTTGTCAACTTATTAATGAAAATTTATAGTGGGGCACAAGCTTATGTGAAAAATGGATCATGTCTATTCTCACCACTAGAAATCCTCAAGGGAACTAGACAAGGTTGTCCTTTGTCACCATTATTGTTTGCTCTTTCAATGGAACCTTTTGCTACATATATCAGAAACAAGCAACATATAAAAGGCTTTCAAATTAATAAGGCCTATTGTCCTAAGATACAGTTATTTGCTGATGATATGTTAAAACAAAATAAGGCAAGTCCGTGTAGCGTTGACTTGTTTAATGTAATAACCTTCTTTCAACCAGAATAGAATAGAAAGCAAAGCAGACTCGAAGCAAATATAACATAACAACGATACTAAGCGCTTTCACCCCTACACACCTGGGGTATCATCATACTCTGATGATACCCCAGGTGTGTAGGGGTGAAAGTGCTTAGTATCGTTGTTATATTTGCTTTGAGTCTGCTTTGCTTTCTATTCTGGTTGAAAGAAGGTTATTACATTAAACAAGTCAACGCTACACGGACTTGCCTTATTTTGTTTTAACAGTTTATGTGATTCGTCGTTCTTCGATTTGCTGATGATATGTTTGGTAATGTTGGGTGATATTGATGGTTCTTTGCATGCTGTTATAAATCCCTTAAGCAAATTTGAAAGACTTTTAGGGCTTAAATTTAATCATAATAAATCCAAAACATGACTAACTAACAAAAACATCAACAAAAACCTAAGAGAGAATAACTTGTTTAATTGGGAGAATGATGTATTAGAATATTTAGGTGTCATTATAAAAAGTACATAGAAAGAGTCTTTTAAACTAAACTACAATATTTTAATAACCACCATTAGTGAACTAATCAAAAGATGGAATAAAATGTTCTTCACAATGGAGGATAAGCTCTCTTTAATTAAAATGATACATTTTTTGTTTTATGTACAGTCATTGATGCTATACCCTCCCAAAACCCTATTTAAAAATAGATTCCATGCTACTTAAATGTTTATGGTTCCCCTTAAAACCTAGGATTGCATATAAATGGCATATTAGAGCTTGGAATAGTAATGGGATAGCATTCCCTAGCTTAGATCTTTATTCCAAATCAGTTATAATTAATGTAATATTACATTGGATCTCACCTACTTATATATCTGGCTGGAAAATAATACATGAGATTCATATAACTGATGTCAGAACTATAGAAAACCATTTTAAGGAACAATATGAAATAAGTAGAGTTCATTGGCTTTTATGTGAATTTTGTTTATTTAATCAGAAGTTTGATCATTTTTCTTAAGGCATTAATCATATTGAATAAATTTAAATATATGATTATATAATAGATTTGAGGAGAGAGGTTATAATACTGTAGAGGCGGATAAGACATTAAAGGGGGTTACTGGTTTAAGGGGAACCAATGATAAACCTTATTTTTCTGATGGGCCCTGGACAGTGTCATCGAACAGGAAAGATACACAGTTTTGTGTTTCTCTTACTTATTCTAGTAATATAAGGGCCATTGAAAAAGTTATGAAAAAGAATTGGCGAGTTCTGACTTCTGATATTGAAGCCAGTCACGTAGTAGGGTTAAAACCTCATTTTGTTTATAAGAACAAAAAGAATCTTAGAAGAATGTTATGCTTCCCTAAAAGGAAGAATGACCCCATACAAGTAGGGACAATGTATGACACTTTTCCATGTTTAAAATGTAATTGGTGCCAGTTTATTGATAATACAAGGAGTTTATTACACCCTGACATGTGGAAACACTTGGTGTTTAAAACAATAGCCACCTGTAATACATGTCATTTAGTCTTTGCCACTTTAACAAAAAAGTGGGGGACATGGGGTGTGGTCAACAGGATATGGGTGTGGCTAACATGACTACATTTAGTATACTTAGCCATTTGTCAACAATGTCACTCCTTCTATATAGGAAAGACTGACAGAAGGTTACGTGATCGTATTAGAGAACATCTCTGTTGTATTAATAATTCTGTCTGCTCTAATGCCCTGACTAAACATGTGTTAGTTAATGGTAATACACATATTTTTAAGTTTATGTTTTTTGAGATTATTACTAAAGATGTCCGGGGGGGGGGGGTGATATCAGAAACAAAGCAGAGAAGCAAGAACTCAATTGGATTATTATGAGAGCGAACAAGGGCAAAGGGCTCAGTGATAAAATATGCATTAAACCTATACTCAAAAGCAGGCCATTACCCAAAAGCTTTTTGTTGTATTCTTATTTATCTTTATTTATAACAACGTGTTTTTAGTTGTATTGTTTGAAATGTACTTATTATGTACTTATTTGTAAAAGCAACTGGGGCAGCATTTTTATTCCAGGTTTGTTTTTAATTGCTTTAAGGTTTTCATTGGTAGATTGTCTTTTAAATAGGTGTAATGTTTTTAGGAGTTTGTCTGATGAAGCAGTCAGTTTGAACTGTGAAAGTGCTAACAATAAACGGTTTTCTATCTGTCGTAAATGGACTGATTTTTATGTCTTGTTCCAGCCGTGGTTTGGTTCAGATATTTTTTCTACATTAAATATATAATTGATTGTAATTACATTAAACAATTCCTATTTCTTACATTCCCTATAGCATACTCCCCTGATTGCCTAGATTCTTTCAACATCAATGCGATGCAAAAATTAAAGGAAAATAACTTGATATTCTGGCATCAGTTTATTGAAAATAAGAGTATTAAACCACTAAACTCTCTTCTATGTAGTTTTGATAATAGTCAAGTAATTTGGTTGTTTCACCCATTACGGCAGTTTATAGAAAACAAAATGAGAGTATCAATCAACCTAGAGACTGAATCTATACCTAGTTTGATCCAGCTTTTTATTAGGTGTCTTGAAAAGACAGATGATCAAAAATTAAGTATCTCACCTGTCTATAAGATACTAAGAGAAGACACTCTAAAGTTTGACTCAGATTTTTGGAATTACTATGTAAAGATTAATGGAGAACAAATATCTGAATCCAAAAAACAGTTATTGAAATTTATGTATGGTACCTCTTCTTCATTATATTGAAGATTGTATACATGGAAGAATTTATGAATAGGATTTTTATGCTCCACATAAAATAAATCTTATACTCAAAAACAGTGATAGTAAATGTTGGAAATGTGATGAATTACTAGAGGGCAACTGGGTTCACATGTTCATTGAATGTAGAAATGTTGTTCAGTACTGGAAAGACTTCAGATATTTTGTAAAGGCTTTATGGTCTGATAACTGTCATATTTCTAACTCACTAATCATATTCAATGTTCCTATACCTAAATCTCTGATTCAGTTACTCTGGTCAAGTCTTGCATTTGCCAGAAAAGTTATTACTTTGAACTGGAAAAGTAAACAAGACTTGATGTTTAAAGAATTTATTAATTTAGCAAAAGTTGTTTGTAAAAAAGAACTGCAAACCATTTGTTATAGAACTCGTAACATTATTCATAAAAATAGCATTGCAAAAATTGGAAAACCTTTTGAACAAATACTGATAACTTTTCATGGATAAAATGATTGTTTACCATGGATGAATGTAAATATTTTAAATAGTTTTCTTATTGTTTTATTGTATTTGTTATATGTACATTTGCATATGTTTATAATGAAAACAAAATAAAAATGTTTTTGGAAAACATACATGACTTTAAGAGCCTTCTTAAGTTACATTTATCCAACTCATGGATTTGCTCCTGTACTAACCCTGGCTAAAAACTACAACCCTCTTACACACACCTCCTCTCTCTCATCTAAGCTATCTCTTTCAGTACTTCTAAACCCTAAAAGCAGACAGAATGCATATTAGCATTATTAGGGCTGCATACTCTTATAGTTTATTGTGCATCACTGTGTGCGTACAGTTGCAACCATTATAGATATTCACCACTGAATACAGATACCAAAAATATAAACTAGTCAAGAGCCTCAACACTATTTTTTACTAAATGTGTAGTTTCAACAGTCTGTACAAATACAACTAACTACAAAATGTTGTTCAAAAGATGCAGTTCTTATAATCTCATACTGTCTGTATTACTCTATGCATTATTATCGTGTACTAGTGTATATGTTATCTCTACTTACTGTCTATTTTATCACTGTATTTTATTTACCACTATATTTTTATTATTGTATGTTATTACTGTATGGAGCTTCTCTCCCAGGACCTCCGCTGAAAATGGGCAGCCCTGCCCAGTTGGACATTTTCCTGGTAAACAAATGTAAAATAAATAAATAAATAAATGTTATTTCTACAAAAAAAAAGAAAAGTTTTTCACTTTGCTTGTGTAGTGTTTTCTGTTTTTTTTTTCCAGGATAGCAGAAAAGCCCTTGGGTTTTAAAAAATGCATAGCTTGTTCACACAAGCTTCTGTGGGTTTACTGTTTGGGCCTATCACATGTGGGCACCACCTGCTCCATCTACAAAGCCTTTGGCCGAAGGGCCATTGATGAACATGAAAGTAAACTGATTTTGAATGGATTAATTCCTCCTTCATTGAGAGACAACCCACCTTCTGTATCTGGAAAATCCACTGTTTCTTCATCCTGTCATCTGGAAAATCCACTGCTTCTTCATCCTCCTCGTCTTCCTCAAAGAAGCCATCTGACAAAAAAAAGAAAAAACAAGGGACAAGGATAAAGACAATCCCAAACCTTCAAGGAAAAGGTCCCTGGAATAGACACTTTCTTTGGCTCCAGATCTGAACATTTCAAACCCTTGGAGCCAGTGCTTTTTTTGAATCTCATAGTTATAGGATCCCATAATCCACCAACATTTTCTGTAGAGCCAGTCACTCCCAGCCTTTGTTCACCAATTTTGCAAGACAGCCCCATACCACCAATTCTTCTTCTACCTTATCCATTTAGGTCAGCCAGGTCTTCCAGGAGTCTCACTGAAGCGAATGTGGACAAGATGATGAGAAGATTTCTTCAGACCCAAATCCAGTTGGGGGGGGTCCTGGGTTTGACCACAGTCAAATCTGGGAGAATTGTTTCTTCTCCGCATTTATGGCTCTTTGCCTAATGTGACTCTTCTGATTAGAGTCTTCAGATCTGACTTTTCTGCAGGGCAGTCTGCATCAGAGCCAACAGTGCTTCCTTCCTTAGCTCTTACCTTGTTGGACCCATCTGAATCTTTAAGCCAAATGGTCAGCATTGACTCTGATAGGGCAAGATCAGATCCAAGATCATCAGATGAATTACTTTCTCTTGGAGCTTTGGCGCTTGACAGCTTGGCTCCGCCGTCAGCCTCAGATCCTAGCCGAATGGTATCCAGGGTTGATCCCTCTTCAGAAGTTTCAGCTGCTAAAGCTAGACTCCCTGTATCCATGTCAATCTCAGCATTCGTGACTTTTAAAAGAGTACTTTCTCAGCCTAGAGAGAGGACTACTTCATCAAAATCGGATCCAACTCTCCTCCTTAGGATTTCCTAGGGTCTGAAGCCTCCTGTTCTTGTCCCATTGGGAGAGCCAGTATCCAGAAATCTTCAGCCGTTTTCTCATAGAAGAGATCCTGTCAGCATTTGAGTTCTTCTCTGAATAACCCACTGAGGAGGTACACAGGAAACACAAGTGCAAAAGAAGACTCTTGGATTTTCTTGAGGAATCCTGAACCACCGACACTGACTTTGATGAAGGAGAAGGTTCCCCAAGATCCCCTTCGAGGACATCTTATTTGGAGAAATCCTCAAATTTCTGAGACAAAAAGTGGGGGGTGATCTTCCCAAGTATCTTCTCCAGAGGACTCTGTCTTTCTTGAGGCTTTTGGCTCTGACCCATCTATGTCTTGGTTAGTTCTGCCTGATAATGAGGTAGTAGATCTGATCTTTAAATGGGCATGGAAGGAGACTGACACAGCTGAGCCTATCCCAAAGAAACTTTGCAAGTTCCTTCTCCCTCCTAAAGACTGTCCACATTAGACCAAAGGTCCAGCAGTAGATTCAATGGTGGTGGCTACTAAGAAGGAGGGGTGTACCTCTTTCCACCTACCAAACAGGGAGTCTCTTGCATTTGACAGATTCGGGAAGTGTGTTTATGCCTCATCTATTCTTTTGGTGAGAATGTTGAATTACTTGGCAGGTGTCAGTCTTTTTCTTTTCCAGACTAAGGAGATCTCAAAATTTCTCCCAGGGACCTTGTCTGCTGATCAGTGAAAATCCATTAATTTACAGTTTGCTACCCTCCAGTCTTCGTCTAATGTTTCTTTACACCTTATCTCCAGTGCCATGGAGGGTGTGTGTACAGCAGCCAGCACAGGTATATCTATCAGTAGACGTGGTTGGATGCAGCCATGTGACTTTGTGGAACATTTTAAGATGCTCTTCTTAAATGCTTATTACGATGGATCAACACTTTTGGTCCCAAAGTAAGTGAAGTTATCTCTAGAATTGAAAAAAATGTTAAGTCGCTATCTGCCTTAGAGATTAAATTTTACACCTCTTAGTGGACTTTCTACAGAAACCAAAAAGGAGGTAAGAGAATGTGGCTTTGCAAATTGCAGGGATATCCACTTGACACCTCGTGGTGGTGGTGGTGGGGGGGGGGGCTCTAATAATGTATGCTGCCATAGGGGAAGAGGTGGTCTGCAAAATCAAGGCTTTAGGAGACCATTCTCTGACTTTTCAGCTGTCCTGAATGGTTGCCCAACTGCCACACTCTGGAGGCTGTCATGGGTACCTGACAACCTGGACATCCATCACTCAAGACAGATGGGTGCAGATGATCATCACCAGAGGCTACTTAATCTCTTTACACATTCCCCCAGCAGCCCCAAAAAGAATTCCCGACATACCACTCCCTCAAAAGGAAGCTGCCACTTCAGAAATAGTTAAACAACCAAGTCATTCAAGAGGTCCCACCAGACCAGAGAAGATCTGGAATTTTTAAACTTGCCTCAGCATAGGCCTCTAGCTATACCTCCTGTTCTGGAAATTGTATATGATGTCTTCATGGAATCCAGTCTTACTCCTGATACTTTACCACCAGGTCCTAGAAAGCCTGACAGGTACTACAGAGTACCTGACTCCCACAAATTTCTATTTAGAAATCCCACTGCGGATCCAGAGACCATTTCCCAGGGACCTAACGGTATTAAGGCCACTACAGCCAAAAACGCTACCCCTTCGGACAGGGATACTAGGGCTTTAGACAGATGGGAAAAGAAGGTTTATACCTCTGCAACCCTTGCCATCAGGGCTTTAAATTGCCAGTTTCACATGTTGAAGTACCAGCAGCATATCATGGAACTTCTTAAGCAAAAAATGTTGTTGATTCCTGATTGTGCAGAAAATAAAGATTTACAAGACTTAATGCATTCTGCAAACCAATTTGGTAAACATACTTTGCAGTGTGGTTTTGATGCCTTAGAAGCATCTTGCAGGGCTGCCGTCACGGCGTCTGTTCTGAGAAGGCATGCTTGGCTGAGGGAACAAATCCTGCCAGACCATGTCAAAGCAAAATTACTAGATGCTCCATTAAACCAAGATTTATTGTTTGGCACAAAAGCAGAAGAAGTTCTTAAAAAGTTGGAGGAAAAAGCTAAATCTATGCAAACTGTTACAGATTTCCTACAGGTGCAGCCACCTAGATTCAGTAGGTATTCACCTTCAAAAACTGGTCCTTTCCAGTCCCTCCCAGGCCTTCTCAGTCCAAACCCAGGGGCAAGAGACCACAAAGACTACAATCTCAGGGTATGCACAGATCTAAACAATGGAGTGATCCCACCTCAAAAACAGAGAGTGGTAAGCCACCCTCTTATGGAAAAAGTTATTTATTTATTTATTTGCATTTGTTAACCGGGTTGGTCCAGCTGGGTAAGAATTACCCTTTTTCAGTGGAGACCCGAGGGGAAAAGCCCCAAACAGACATACAAATACATACGAATAGAGACAAATTAACAATATTACAGAGGAACAATTTCAAGTTCACAATGACTTGTTCTTGATCCTGCCCAGCCATGCCCAAATACTTGCACCCCTAGGAGGAAAACTCGCCCTGCATGCAAAAAACTGGGAGCACATTACCCAGGACCAATGGGTCTTAAACATTGTATCCCAGGGATATAGATTCTACTTCTACTCACTGCCAACCCCAAGTGGATTGCCAGACCTTCCTCCAAACCAGTGGGCAGAGGCCCAAAAGCAAGTACTTTCTCTTCTCAGTAACAGAGCTATTCAACCTGTTCCAACAGAACAAAGGGAACAGGGTTTCTACTCCAGACTGTTTTTGGTGCACAGAAAAGAGAACTCTTGGTGCCCCATTCTGGATCTGTCAATTCTCAATACCTTCCTGGTGGTACCAAAGTTCATAATGCTTACACTCCAACAGCTGCTTCCTATACTAGCCAAGGACTCCTGGCTGGTCACCCTAGACTTAAAAGAAGCTTATCTGCACATCCCCATAAGGGAATCTTGCAGGAAATATCTAGGTTTCAGGGCAGGCTTTGTGCACTATCAGTTCTCTGCACTTCCCTTTGGCTTATCTATTGCGCCCAAGATAATTCACAAAGTGCCTGGCTCCAGCCATTGCATACTACAGACAGAGAAACATTCAGATTTACCCATACTTGGACGATTGCCTGATTCAGGCGGACAGTCAGGAATTGCTTCTTCAGCACCTGACATTTGTAAAGAGACTCCTAACTTCTCTGGGGTGTACCATCAACGAAAAGAAATCTCATCTGGTACACAGCCAGAAAACTGTATTCCTGGGAGCAAGCTTGAACACAACTTCCCAGATGGCATTCTCACTCCAGAAAAGCAGGTTTATTTGACAAAGTACTTCAAACTACTGGCCACCAAACCCAGCTTTCTGCAAGAAAAATACTGCAAGCCCTAGAGTTCATGGCCTCATGCATTCTACTAATTCCATATGCAAGACTGCATATAAGGAAACTTCAGTGGTACTTAAAAAGTCTCTGGTGTCAGCATTCTCAGGACCTGGAAACAGTGATTCCTATCATTCCTTGCCTGACAACAGAGTTCCTTTGGTGGGCAGAGGCCTGCAACCACAACAAGGGACTCCCTTTCACTCATCCCCCTGCCATCCAAACCCTGACAACAGACGCATCAAAGTATGCATGGGGGGCTCACTTGGCAGGCAAATGTATTCAAGGCAGATGGAGCCCAGGAGAAATGTTAGCTGTACAGAATGCACTGACAGCCTTCAAATACCTTATCCTTCCAGGACAACTCTTGATAAAGACAGACAACAGCACAATTATCTGGTACATAAACAAGCAGGGGGGAACTCATTCCTACCCACTCTGCAGGTTAGCCATGGTTCTGTGGAACACAGCCTTGAGCAACCAAGTGCACCTGCACCTCAATTCCTGCCAGGCAAGCAAAATTCACTGGCAGACGACTTAAGCAGAAATCTAATGGACCCACAAGAGTGGAAACTGGACCCCAACTCATTCAAGCTTCTAATCCACAGGTGGGGGACACCAGAGGTGGACCTCTTTGCTTTCCCCCAAAAACCATCAATTGAGCAAATTTTGCACCACAAATCCCCACAGCCAAGCATGGAAAGTGGATTCCCTATTATTTACATGAGAAAACTTCTCAATCCATGCCTTTCCCCCTCTGCCCCTGCTCTCGAAGGTACTACTCAAGATCAAACAGGACAGGCCAAGGTCAATCCTTATTGCACCAGACTGGCCACGCCAGCACTGGTACCCACTTTTACGCAGTCTGACAACAGTGCCACCCTGGCACCTGCATGAGACCCCCTCTCTGCTGTCCCAGCAGTAGGGCCATATTTTGCATCCTCAGCTGCAAACCCTGAACCTAGCAACCTGGCTTATTCCCTGAATACGTCACCAGCAACCCTCAGCAAACAGGTGCTGGATGTCATCCTTGAGGCCAGGAGGCCTAGTACTAGGAAATCCTATTCAGAAAAGTGGAGAAGATACTGTTCTTGGAGTCAGTCTCAGGGAAAGGACACAGCCGTGCCCGCCTTACCTGAAATCCTAGATTATCTAGCAGAACTGCCCCACAAAGGCCTATCCTTCTCATCAGTTAAGACTCATGCCTCTGCCATCTCAGCTCATTACAATACTGAGCCACCCCTCTTCCCTCACCCTCTGGTCAAACAGTTCCTGAGAGGAGCTAACAATTTAAGACCCCTGAGGAGAGCTCCCACTCCTGCCTGGGACCTTAACTTTGTACTAGAAAAGCTCACGCTTCCCCCTTTTGAGCCTGCTGCTACAGCAGAGTTAAAATTCCTCACTTGGAAAACAGCCTTACTTCTAGCCATCACTTCAGCAAGAAGAGTGTCCGAGTTATAGGCCCTTATGGCTGTGGAACCCTTCATTATCTTCCATACGGACAGGGTTTCGTTCAGGACTAACCCATCATTTATGCCCAAGGTGGTATCCAGTGTGACATTAAATCAATCCATCCGTTTACCTACCTTTTTTCCTAATCCTCAGAATAAAGGGGAAAGGATCCTGCACTCCTTGGACATGCACAGACAGCTTAGGTTCTACCTTGACAGGACTAAACCTTTCAGAAAATCTGACCAGCTGCTAGTCAGCTTTGCTACAGGGGCAGAGGGCAAGGCCATTTCAAAGCAAACCATCTCCAAATGGATAGCACACTGCATCCATTTCTGCTACAAACACCATGTTGATCTACCTGATCACTCATACCCACAGGAAATCACAGCTGGTGTTTTTCTTTTTTTATTTATATATTGGCAGTGATTCCATCAGTGTGGGTTTTTTCTCCACAGCTGTACAACCATGGAGTTAGTATGTCATGGGCAGAGGCATAGCTGGTCCAGCTAGTGCTCTGTGCCATTCCCACAAAGTTGGGCCTCGCCATAAGGAGTTCTGCATGCAAAAGTGCTCTAGGAGCCAGTCAGGTCCCATTTTTGCACCCTGCCCCAACACTCCTCCTTCCTCACATTTTAACTAATAAAAATGTTTCTTTTCATTTGCAGCAACTTGCTGCTACAGTTTATACCTACATAGTGCTACAGCACTCAGCTGCAATGTAGCAAGTAGGTACTACAGTTTATACCTCGCACAGTGCTGTACAACATTTTTTAACAGTAGCAAACTGCTTGTTACAGTTTGTATTCTGCATGGAGCACTACAGCACTTAATCTTTAGTTTACAAAAAAAGAAATGTTTTAAACTGTAGCAAATTATACTAGCTTTTAAAAGCCAGTATGTATTAAAGATCAATTGGGATCAGCCGACCGTGACCCCTAACACTTTGTCCCTGGGACAGTTGCTCCCTTCACTCTGCCCTAGCTATGCTTCTGGTTGTTGTTGTTGGTTTTGTTGAGATGAAGCTTTGACAGGTGTATTTCATGCAGTTTGTGCTTCAAAGAAATTTACCTCAATAAAACACAGGAGAACCAACATGGTATAGTCATCATCTTTAGATAATATGGTTTCCTGAGACTGTCTTCTTTATTTACCACTATTTGCTAGACCTAGTATTAAAGACTTACCTGTAAAGCACATATTTATTCTAGACTTCAAATTGAGGGTGAAGATGTAATTTCTGTTACACATACAATATTTTTTTTTTTCTGAGGCCGTGTCTGGAAGAAGTAATTAGCCCCTTCCTGAAAACTAAGTTGTCCCCCTCTGCTTGATATTTAGCAGCAGCCTGACCAACCAGTAAGCTGGATAGACAAGCTGTTGGCTAAACTTTGAGCTGACAAATGGACCCCTTTAAAGGAGCTATTAACCAGAGTTGACTGATGACCATGCTGTTATGGTGAGTACTTCTCAGAGCTGTATTTTATTTTCATAGTTTTGGGTACCTAGTCCTGGTGCCTGAGGCCTCTGGTTAAGTAGGTGTGATGTGTACAGAAAAATGTTTTACGTGATTTTCTGTTATTGTACTCGCGTTATACATGTGATGATTCATTAAGATAAATTCCATAAGGCGAGCATGCCATTAAGCTGAAGGAGAAGACATTTTGAAATCACAACAAAAATATGTTTTCTTGGACTGAGTGTTTGACTATAGCAGTATGAATATTGTATCAGAACTGATAGTGTAAAAGATGTTCCTTAAAGAGATGTCTAAGGGGGGGGGGACTGAATAAAGTTTCTGTGTGTTGGTGGCATTAAGGACAAAAGTAAAGTTTAAGTGTGCATTCCATAAAGCAGCTTTGTGGGTTAGTTGGCCTTTCTTTTTTATGTTGATTCTGTTTCTGTAGTGTTAAACTTTATTATACTTGTGAGTTATGTGGTGAACATGTACTACATATCACGGTGCTAACTATCATTTTGTTTTGCTTTGCCTTTTATAGAGAAAACAGAATATCCAATAAAGATGCTTTCCTAAGAGTCCTTCTTTTTGGTGTAGTTGGTGTCCTGCTGCCTTTCCTGGTCATAACAAGCTTTATCATTTACATCATTCCTCCCGATGTTCTGGAAAATTTCACAGGAGTGACAACAGCTGTTATTCTACATGGGTTTTTGGTACGCATGCCAGTAATATTAGTCTTACGTCTTGTAAAAAGTTTGTTTGCCATTTACAATAAGGGGTGACTTCACCTTTGTGGTGTAGTTTTTATACACTTGCACGTAGACACACACTGCATACACACACACTCACACCCACAGTTATATACACATGTATATATTTTTTTCATAATATGCTTTCCATAGTAAAGCTTTATAACTTTAATAGACATGGAAAGAAGATAGCATTTGTTTTGTAAGATCAAAGATGGACGTATTGTTTATCTGTAAATTGTGGTATCAGTAGAAGAAGTATTTGATGGCAACACTAACAGAAATTTAAAGGAGTTGTATATAACAAATAATGCTAGCAGAAAGCCAGTTATAACTTATTTTCTGTACTATAAGCAACACAGAGGTACTGTGGCATACTTTGAAGTTCAGATGATTATTTGGGAAGCAAAGGCAGAGAGAACACTCTAGATAAGAGAAAAGATGCTGCAGTAATTTTGAATGAGTTTAGAAGTAAATATACATGATGGAGTCATGATCAAGTGCTCAGTCAGTTTTTAATTTAAAGTATTTTCATAATCTTTATATACAGGCAAAAAAGTATATGTTGAGTTTTAAAAGTACCAGTTAACAGTCAGGAACTTAAGCACATTTACTGCATTGCATGTGTCACATTTTTCTGTATCCTTTAAAGCAGAAGACATTTGCTCACTTTCCATGTCATCTGCTTCTGAACAAAGGCATTGTTTTAAGAAAATTTGAAAACAGATTCCTGTGGGAGACAAAGCCACCACAACACAATACACAAAGCTTGTCCCAAACACTGTTATAAATAATCAGCTTTGAGGTTGCATATTTTTTGGCAAGGGGAGTTTCCCCAGTAGTGACCCCTTCAAGCAGAATGTATTTTCTAGTCATGAACATTATCAGCCAAGTGGGCATTAACTAAAGTTACTATTGCCGTTGCCATATATATGTACAGTGAAAGCTACGTGTGTTGTTCAGATCACTACTACTTTTCCAAGCTAGCTGGTGGACTAAATTCAGAAGTCTTCTTAGCAAAATTACCATGTCTCAGTGGAGGCAGCCTCCTCCCTAAAACCATAGATATTCAATTCCCTGTTTGCTAGTGTACCTAGAGTTGTTTCATGTCATCAGCACTGCCCATCTGCTGCTGCTTACTTCTAAACATGGAGTTTCCCTAAAATTATAACTTGCATTCTTGGTACCCGTTATTCAGCTTCTCCCTACACAGTGGTCCTGAACTCACTTAGGAAGCCATGAAAATGAGTTCAAAATATATGCAAATACAATTCTAATTTTATGCTATTTTTTTCTAAAATCACCCAGCTGGTGGATTCCACTTAAATGATTTCCTTAGGCTTGATTGGTCCTTGGCATGTGAATCCCTTTTTATTATTATGTCCATCTGCATTGAGGAATTTATGCATGGCATGCAGTGGATGAGTGGTTGTAACGTGTTTCAAGAAACTTTTCTGTGATGGCATTTGCAAAGATGCTGGTGCATTACAAATTGATTGTAGCACAAACCTGTGATACTATTTCAAGACGTCCTCTGTAGTTGGTGGAACACTTCACTATGTCCTTTTAGTGCCATCATATAGATTTTCAACAAATTCTCAGGTACCCACTCTCAAATGCATAAGATTGTATGCTGAGATTAGTAGCATGGGCACTCTATCAGTCCACAGTTCATTCTTGTTGCTCTTATAGTTTGAATTTCCTCCTGAGATGTATTGTTTAGAAAATTCCCTTGTTCAATGCAAGGGAAGAGTAGGCCTTTTAAGTGTGAGTGTGGTTGTCACATGATCACCATGTAGTTATCCAGACATAGCACAGATGCTGTGTTCATTGTTTAGGATTAGAACATGATGTCCACGAATGTCGCATCTGCTAGCATTAACATCTTTGGACAGATGAGCTCAGGACCTTGATCAGCACTTAACAATAATAGTAGCCCCGCTTCCCAAGCCCGTAAGGTAACACACCACATGGCCAAACATTCTAGTTATTGAGGATTCTATTGTAAGGCGTACTGATTCCTTCCTTACTAGGCTAAACAAGAAGATTACAGTGAGCTGTCTCTCTGGAACCAGGATGTAACATGCACTTAGGTCTTTAAACCGCAAGTACCAGTATGACATGATCATTGTCCATGTGGACGTAAATGACCTAAGACATACCTCACTGTACTGCATGAAGAGGGATATGATGGAGGTCTCTGAATATGTGTTCCAGGTTGGTATGAATCTAGCCTTGAGTAGCATCCTACTTTCACCAATGATGATGCCATAGTACCAGAAAAAAATGATTGACTTCAGCAGTTTTCTTTGTTTCTGGTGTTACAACAAGGGGATCCAGTATCTGTCAGTCCGGGGAGACATGATCTACAAACCACAATACTTTGCCAGAGGTAGTTTAACTTGTCACCACTTGGCTTCTGGATACTGGCAAAAACATTATCTATATCCATAGTGCCTTTTTTAGAACTTGCCAAGTTGTTACACCCTCCAACATAACAAAAATCACACATGACTACCTAAAGGTACTGCTGCTCAACTCTAGGCATTTAAATAAAAAAACTGCACTCCCTGGAAGCACTCCTCACCCTGGGGAATGCAGACATATGTGCAATCATGTAAACATTATTCAGAACCATAGAAAGCACCCTCACTATCAAAGGCGACAATGCCTTTCATACATTTCGATCCCCCTCAGCTCAGGATAAAACAAAGGGAGAAGGTGCCGCAGTGTTCATAAAGGACAAGTCCACTGCTAGACTTGTCCAACAACATGACTCACTTGAGCTGCTACATGCCCAACTAACCTTAGGTGTGACCCCCTATCATATCCTTGCTAGCTACAGATCCCCTAACATGAGTCTGAAAAAAAACACACCTCCTACCTAAACCTACCGGAATCTCTTTAACATTTAGTCTAGCACCGCAGTTATGGGTGACTTCAACCACCCCTCCATAAACAAGGAGAGTTATATGATCCATAATTCACATGTTCAGAGGTTTTTGGATCTTGTCAATGCAAACACCTTGGAGCAACTAGTTAGCTTTCTAACTAGAGGTACAAATATCCTAGACCTGGTACTCACAAACATGGGGGAATTCTGCTCCCTGCCATGCATTAACTCCTCCCTGGTAAGATCTGATCACAAAATGATCTCCTTTAGTATTAAAGCTAATCTAGAACACCCCATCGAACTCCAAACATGTTAAGAACTTTGCTAAGGCCAGTTACCTGAAACTAAGTGATAGCTTATAAAAACTTTCAAGGCCTTCTGAACCCCGGTGATACTCTGAGCTGTAGACAAAAGCACAGTAGAATAACATTCATAGCTGCATAGAGGAAGCAGTACCCATCCAAGTCAAACTTATGATTATGGGCAAAAATAAACCACTCTGGTGGACCCCTAGCATAAACAGGTTATTCAACAAAAGGAAACAAAAATCCTCTCCAAACCCAAGAAGGAACAGACAGAACAGTGCAGAAAGACACTTGCCAGTTAGCTGGTCAAATCTGCCAAAGTAAACCATTGAGGCAAATATAGCCTCCCAGGTGAAAGATAACAATAAGGCTTTTTTTAAATTATGTTCATAACCTCACAGGAAATGCTCAGCAATTTGCTGGATTAATTATGAACAGGAACACATACACCCAGCCTGAAACTATAGCAAACTTGCTGGCTGACAACTTCACTTCAAACCTCCCCCCCAATCATCTCCTACCACATCCAAAGAAATACCCACAACTATTCCCCTACAAGTTATTATGAGGGTAAGGTCCTTACTGTGCTCACTAAAGCCAAAAAACACAGCCCCCATGGGTCCCAACAACATTCCAGGATGCTTCTTAAATAGCTTAAAAGAGAGTCGTCTATCAGGGCTACTAGAAACCATCTTTAACCACAGCCTCCAGATTGGCTTTGTCCCAGAGGAATAGAGTACTGCAACAGCAATGCCTTTGCATAAGAGGGGTCCATCAACTGACCCAGGGAACTACAGACCCTTAAGACTGACCAGTCTTATCAGCAAGGCCATGGAGAAAATTATCATGGAATTGATCAATAACAACATAGGAACTCTCCAAAAACTGGACCAGACCCAACCCAGTTTGCCTTTGTCAAAGGGAGGTCTTGCCTACTCGGTCTGGTAGACTTCGAGAAAGTCACCAAGGTCTTGGGTAAGGGTAAAATGGTATACACCACTTATCTAGACCTGGCCAAAACTTTCGACACAGTCCCCCACTCAGGATCATAGATAAACTTACTGAGTTACGGATAAACCCCTACATCATCAGATGGATAGCCAACTGGCTCACTGACAGGACACACGCTGTATGGATAAGTGAATCCACTTCCGATAAGAAACCTGTTACTAGTGGTGTCCCACATGGTACAGGGTTGAAAACCCTCCTGTTTGGTGTACACTTCTCTGAAGTGATGGCCAGTGTTGGGGGTTTCAGGCTCACCAAGTTTGCTGACAGCTGTAAGCTGGGAGTAGTCATTGAATCCCCAAATGATGTTAACATCCTATAGACAGGCCTAAAAATGAGAAATGACTAGCTCCAAAACCATGGTTTGAAACTAAATGTTAAAAATGTGTAATCATACCCTTCAGTAAATCAGATATTCCTGCAAATTATAATATTGATAGCACACCCCTAATAGTAGATCCAGTGGTGAGGGACATAGGAACACAGATGGATAGTAACCTAAACTTTGGCTCCTTGGTGGCTACAGCAGTGAGAAAATCCTTCTGTGTGACTCGACTTATAAGTAAAGGCATGACATTACGATCAAAGGAAGTCGTAGTGCCATTGTACTTGGCCCTCATCCGGCACATAATCAAGTACAGTGCTCCCCTGTGTAGGTACCTAACCAGGCACTTACACCAAATGGAGCAGCTCCAGAGGTTCCTTATTAAAAAAAATACTAAGTGTAAGACACACGTCTTATACAGATTGACAAGGCCCTATCCATTTACTCCATCTAATATTGTTTATTGAAAGGGGACTTATGCCTGACCTACAGGTCATTCTCTAATCCAGCCCTGATGAAAATGTTACATTTTGGCAAGGAAAATTATACAAGAGTTACTCATTCCATTGACCAGAACCTTATTTGTGACTCTAATAGAACTTGCTGGAGAGACAGATTCATATCCAAAAGGTTACCTTGTCTATGGAATAAACTTCCCATCTTCGTAAAACAAAGTCTGTCCCTCACTCCCTTTAAAAAGACTTTAGATAAAGGGATGGGGAGCCATACATTCACTGTTGGAGTAGCCTGTGTCCCTTATGGACAGAGGCAGTCTGTAAAATGGCTGAGAGCTCCAACACCCAAAGACCCACTACCTTGCTACTACCCTATCACATATCTGGGGAATTAAGATACAATATTTTTATATCCTGGGTATTATTGGCTAGGCTTGTAAAGGCAGTTGTGCCTTTAGCCTAGTAATCACCTGTGAACCTAACAGTGATGAAAGCTGAGTGTAGAAACTGGTCTAAGGCCTTACCCAGAAATCTCAATTAGGTGTATAATAGGTAAAGGTAAGGAGTCCAAAACCTAGTTCTAAGGCCCCTAGAGTTGGCCTGTCTTCAAAGTCTGCCATTTGGGCTGCGGCTCTTGCTCTTTTGCTAAATGGATTATCGTCTTCTGTCAGTAAATCATCCTTCGGGTCTCTTTCCTTTTCCTTGGATGTCCATGAGGGGGAGCAGGGCAGTAATATCCTGACACCTGCTCTTGAGGGAAGAACCTAGGGGTTGGTTACTGGCTCCCCTGTCTTATGCAGGTTACTGTACGCGATGCATATGTGCAAGGAGTGAGCCCTCCTTTCCTTGAGGCAAGTTTCACTGTATTCAGTTGGAGCCTGGGTTTATGACTTCATGTACCTTCCTCCTTTATTAAAGGTCAGGTCAATCCTTTTTGCCCCCCCAAAACAAAACTTGGTAGAGGATGGCTCTTTGGATTTATGACAGCAAAGTTTAAAAGTTAATGTCCTTCCTTAGATCATTGTTGCAGTATTCCAAACTGTTGGGTTATCCAGCCAAATTACCTGGACACCTGGCCAGGGTACCGAAGCCAAAATGCTCCATAGAGTCATACGTCTGACATATCCCCTGCTCCCCAGGCTAGTGAAAGTGGATAACATATACATACAAAATCTAGAGCACTTGATAATAGTTTTCAATCTTACTCCCAAACACTGGCTAATCTACAATGTATGTACTGTACCTGTGTACTATGTATGTATTCTACCTATGTTCCAAATGTCAGCTGTACACCACAAATCTATTAATTACCTTTATTTTTAAAATTAATATTTTTTTGTTTGTTCTCTCCACTGTAACTGTTTATGTGCCGCATACCACTGTAAAAACATGTCTCTTGTAATTTGTGTGTATACTGATCATGTCTAAATAACTAAATGTGTCTGTAATTTTTCTTTGTGGAGCTTTTCTCCCCGGGCCTCTGCTGAAAAAGGGCCTTTTCAGCTCAGTCAGACACCCCCGGTTAACAAATGTAAAATAAAAATAAAATAAATATGACCTTAGCCTATGGGCTTAAGGATACATAAACAAATGTACGAGTGTGATAACTTCAGACTATTTAACCAGCAGTCCGAACACAGGTCTCACATCCATCAGTTTGTTCTACATGGGTTGTTGGTACCTTGTGCCTTCACTTGTTCAGATAAGTGCTCTATTTGGGAAACCTTCCTTGTTTTTTTTCTTGCATTTATTTTGATTTTATATTGTTAGAAGTCAGCTAGGAGGGGAAAGTGTGATTGTGATAAGCAGATTCCTTATAAGGATCTCCACTCTGAGTGTCTGTTTTGCCTAGGTGCAGAACATGATTATATAAACTGCAATATTTGTCAGTCATTTGTAACAAAGCCTTGCATATGTGTCTTTCCGCTCTTAATACTTATCTAGAGTCACAGCACCTTAAGCATCTCTCCCAAACTAAAATGGTGACTCCTTCCACTCCTGACATTCCACTCATTCTGAAAATAAAATTCAGATGGCCTAGGTGGGATCCTTCATATGCCCAGTCAGACTCAGACATACTCATTGAGGTTTCAGAATCTGTGGTACATTTAGTTGCTTCTCAGGCTCTCACTACTGCAGCCCTGCCAGAGGCCAGTATGGCATCTGATTTGCCAATGTCTGATACAACTTACCTTACCAATATGGTAGATAAATGGGAAATCTCATCTTGTAATTTTGGAAGGACCTGAGAATGTTCCCAAAATATTAGTTTGGGAAGATGCATCGGGGTCTTTAGTCAAGGTACGTCTGGGGTCAGATCCATCATGATTTGTTAAAGTGGACATCACTCCCAAGAAGAAACAAAAAACAAGAAATATTTCCTCTCCTCAGACACCCCAGGAAAAAGAATAGATGGAATTTTCATAAGGCCTGTTTAAGGCCATTTTGGTTCTCAAGCTGCCATATTTTCTCTCTTCTGCTCCTTTTCCTTCTGCCACTCAAAAGAGACAACTTGATTTATCCTATGAGGAAGATGAGACTGAGTATGATTCAGATCAGTATTCCTAGACCTTTTCATCCCAAATTCACTCCTCAGACCAAGTTGCCTCTGATGATGAGGATACCTTATCCCCTGATTTTCCTGTACAGGAAATCTCCTTTGGGGAAACTATAACAAAGAAGATGCAACATTTTGAGTGGGAATCCAAACAAATATCTGATGTACAAAAAGGATATTACAGTTTGCTAGAGATGGGCACCCTTACACCTACTCATGTCCCTCTTGTATTGTAGGCTTTCTTGGACGTTTTTGCATTCACTTCTATTGCACCTGATTCTCAACCGTCAGCACCTTAAAGACCTGATAGGTTCTGTAAAGTGCCTGAAAACTTTACTTTCCTGTATAAAAATCCTTTGACAGATCCATTGGCCTTTTCTTTTTCAGCTGACAGGCATTCCAAACTTTTACTTGCTGCTAATGCCCTTCCCTCAGAAGAAGATGGTAGGGCAGTAGACAAGTTATGAAAAAAGGTAGACACCTACTCCATTCCAGCTTTCAGGACCATGAATTACCAGACTTAAGTGACAAAATATTTGTTGTCCATTCTGACCGATTTGAGTAAAAAAACTCTGTCTTCTCTGGACATGCCTGACATTAAGCAAAAAGCTATGTCTGTGGTGACTCAGGCTTCTCGGGTAGCAAAGTATAGCATTAAGTGCAGTTATGATGCAGTGGAATCTTCTTCCAGTGTAGCTGCTAAGTGGATCTGTCATTAGAAGGAGTGCATGGCTTCATTCTCAGTCCTTATCTGAGGATATAAAAGTTAAGCTTCTGAGCTCCCTCTGAATAGGGGCATATTATTTAGCCCTGAAGTGACTAACTTGGTTAAAGCAGTGCAAGAACATGCTAAAATTAAGCAGGACTTCAGGCAAATAGTTCTCACTTCTGTCTCCAGATGTCAGAGAAACTTCTCTTCTAAGCACACTTCCTTCTCTCGCAACGAACCTAGGCCATCACAGTTGCACAAGAAAATGCCTAGAAAGAGACGTCAGGATATATCAGCTAGAGATTGTAATTCTGGGAGGCCTCCCTTTCCTAACAAATCAGTGCATGTTCTCCCTAATTGTGTCCTCTTTTCATCCCTCCCTCTGTCAAAAAGACTAACCTCATCTCTTTCAACTTTGCACTTCATAACTTCAGAACAGTGGGTTCATTCCATTGTCCAACATGCTTTTAGGATGATTTGGAAGAGATTCTGCCATTCAAAGGTAGCTCATCACCCCTTCCAATAAACTTTTTACCCCCTATTCTACCAGCTCTGCACAAACAAGATACAGTAGAACCTGTTTCACAGCAGTAGATAGGAAAAAGGTTTATTCCAGACTTTTTCTGTTTCCCCGAAAAGATGGAGAATGTAGACCCATACTGGATTCGTCCCATCTCAATATCTTTCTGAAGGTCCTTCTTTCAAAATGTTGTCAGTGCGGACTATTTTACCTTTCATCCTTCCTCAGGCCTTCTTGGTATTCTTAAACTTGAAAGGTGTTTATCTCTACACACCCATTCACCCTTCTTTCAACAAATTTCTAACATTTTCATCTTGTTCTTGTCACTTTCATTTCTCTGCTTTATCTTTCACAAAGTGTCTCGCACCAGCCATTGCCTTCTACAGAACTCGGGGGATTCCAATATTCCCATATTTAAGATTACGTGTTATTACAGGCACCCTGTCTGGAGAGTCTTCTGCAGCGTTTTGACTTCACTGTCTCCCTTGTACAGAATCTGGGGTTCACGATACACTTAAAAGAAAAACTTCTATGTTGAACCCTACCCAAGACCTGGTCTTTCTGGGATATAGGCTGGACATGCTCCTCATGCATGTCTTCCTTCTACAAGAGAAGGTACAGAGCTTTTCCAACTACTTTCAGTCTCCGTTCCCCTTCCGTCCTGCTGTGCAAGGGAAGTCCTCAGGGCCTCAGGATTCATGGTTGGATCCATACCCAAGACTACAGATCAGAAAGATCCTTTGGAACTTAAAATCTGTCTGGTCCCAACACTTCCATCCTTTGGACATTCAGATGCCAATTCTTCCCTTTCTAAAAGAATTTCAGTAGTGGATGTAACAGATAAACCTCAATCCAGGCCTACCTTTCAAGCTGGCAATGCCTTCCCAGGACCTGCAAATAGATGCCTCAGACATAATTTAGGGGCATTGATGGACTCCTTGAAAGCCCAGGGGCAATGGTCACAACATCTAAGGACAGAACACATGAATGTAAAGGAAATGCAGGCACAGATTTAGGCCCTGCAGACTTTTTCACACCTGTTCTCCAGGCCCCTCAGAGTCTTTGTAGACAACACAGTCATGTGGTGCATAAACAAACAGGGGTTTTAAGTCCTATCGGTTATGCAGACTGTTTTTTCTAGCAGGCCATCAAGGCAAACCTGTCCCTTCAAGTAGTTTGAGAAGGGAAGTTACTTTATACCTTCCTTCTCTGCTTCTACTTCCCAAGGTCTTGTTAAAGATCCAGAGGGACAAACCAAAAATCTCGCTGGTGACTTTCTTTTGGTCCAGGCAGCACTGATTCCTTCTTCCATACCACCTAGCCAAGGGTCATCACCACAAGTTACCCTACAGAGTGGACTTGCTCACCCAACACAAGAGCTGTCTACTTCATCCTAATCTGTCATCTCTCAACCTCCCATTATGGATGTTAGTATTTTGATCTCTTTCGAACACCAGTTTTCTGAAGACGTGCTTCAGGTTCTTCAGGAGACAAGGAAACCTACCATTGAAAAGTCTCATATAGCCAAATGGAAGAGATTTATTGTCTGGTGTCATGCTAAAAACAGGACCCTACACAAACTGAGGCAAAGGGTCATCTACTTGCTACATACCTAAAGAATTTATATTAAGCAGAACCTATTTGCATCACCTCTCAATCACCAGCTCAAAAATACACTGGTACCCACTGCTGAGGAGCATGTCTCAGAACAATATGTTAATGCCTTTGATGCTAACTCAGAACAACTACAGCATCATACATCCAAACCTAAAGGTTTGTCATTTGTCCATCAAGGCAGAATACAGCTTTGATCCACCTGAGTTCCTCAGAGGAATCAACTTAAACTTCCTAATCTTCCCATAATCTTTTTTATCCTCCTCCCTAGTTGGCTCCATGAAGGACATAGTACTACCATAAATGTAGATGTATTTTACCCTCCTAATAGCTAGCTGGTGGGGATATCTTTTGGAAACATTGGCATCAAATTTTAACCTCCAGGAGGTGGCATCGGCTGATGCCTTTATAGTTGTTATGACTGCAGATGCTATCCAGTTCGGACATCTACATTTATGGTAGGTACAAAACTGTACTTTCCTATTATCCTCTCTTACTTATTTGAGCTATTAAAAGCCTGTATTGCTTACACTTGATTAAGGCACACTTACTGGCCATTTCTGCATGCTTATTTCTAGGCTCTCCTCTACTTTTTAAGCTTGAGGTAAAGCAGTTTCTTGAAGGATTCCTTCATTTAAACCTATGTAGGAAAATTATTCTGACTTCCAGGAACCTTAACTTTGTCTTAAAGAAGCTCACTGTACCACCTTTTGAGCCAGTGGCTTCTGCTTCTCTAAAATTGTGTACATGGAAAGCCATACTTCTAGTAGCCCTTATTTCATCTAGAAGAGTTCTTGAGCTCCATGCTGTGATGGCATTCCCCCCTCATTTCCTTATCTTTCATAAGGACAGGGTTTCTTTGAGGGCAAACCCTTCATTTATACCTAAGGTGGTCAGTGATCTGTCCCTGAATCAGGCCATCTATTTTACTACCCTTTTACCTAAATTTCAGAACAAGGGGGAGCAGATCCTCCATATTCTGGATGTACACAGACAGCTCAGATTGTACTTGGATAAGACCTTGACCATTTGCAAAACTGACAAGTTGTATGTATCTTTCCATGAAGCCAAACTGGGAAGCCTAATAATTTAACAAACCATTGTTAAACGGATTTCCAAAACTATTTCCTTCTGCTGCATCCACCATGGAAATTTTTACCTTCCTGAGTTAAAACCTATTCCAGTAGAGCAGTCATCTTTTCTGGAGCCTTTTTTTCAAAGAAATGGATTCCAGAGCCATCCTGGAGCCAGCAATTTGGTCTTCTGTATACACCTTTACCAAACATTATAACCAGATACTTTCTCTAGATCCAAAGCCTCCTTTGCTAGGTCTGTTCTCTCTGGGCTAAATGACAGTTCCCCTATTCCATTACCACCCACTAAGTTTTGGGAGTCACCCATCAGTTTGGAATATTACATCAGTGATCTAAGGAAGGGCATAGTACAGTTACATAAGTACTTAGCATACTAGTAGATGACTGATCACTGTTGTGGTATTCCTTCCCACTCTTCACCCCCCTTCTTGTCATTTAGCAAGATTTTGTCCTCTGTTTTTTCATGGGCTGAAGGGATGCCATTCTCTGCCTTCTCCCCTCTTAGCTGACCTTTGCCTGTCTTGTATCCTTCTGCAAGCCTCCTGGCTTTGAGGTAGTCTGAGGTTTTCATACTCATCCGTCTGCTTATGTAGCCTTATGCCTGCTGGCTTAAGTCGTATGTCAGGCATATGGCTCTATAGAAGGTTATGGCTTTGGTACCCTGGCTGGACATCCAGTTTATCTGGCAAGATAATCCAGCAGTTTGGAGTACTGCTACAGTGATCAGTAGGACATATACTATTATGGTAAGTTATTACACTGTAACTGAGTGCCAGCATTAGGCTCCATGATGTCCTCTCATTTCCTGGTGTTACCTGGTGTTACCTTTAGCACATGCCTCTCTGTTGTATGCCAGTTCTGCATCTGGTAAATGACCTTTTCTTCCTAAGCAGTATAGCAGGAGAAATTGTTTCATTTTCATTGTGAGTCAGAAGTGGCAGAAGTCCTTGGCCTAGAGATTGACAGATCCAGAGTCCTGTTCCTCTTCCAGCTTCCATCTTAAGGATCTTTCATTTGGGGAGGACAGCTGGATCATAACGTCCATATCGAAGTGACCTGCCATCCTGCAGTCTTCACTTAAACTTTGCTTAGATATTAATTTATTTATGTATTTATTTAACGTGTTTGCCGGGAAAGTCTGACTTGGAACAAAGCCAATTTTCAGTGGAGGCCTGGGGAGAAATGCTCCATATGCATGTTTTTGTAATGTGGGAAGAAACTGGAGCACCTGGAGGAAACCCACACGAACGCAGGGAGGAATGCAGACTCTGCACAGAAGGCACCCCAGCGGAGATTCGAACTAGAGAACCTCTTGCTGTGAGGTGACAACACAACTACTGCATCACTGTGCCATCCAAATATTTATTTGGACAGCGGACATTATCTCAGCCTTAACAGTATAAATATAGATATTTATATTGTTAAGGCTGAGATAATGTCCTGCTGAGTCCCTGCCTTGGTGCCTCTGAGTAAGGTTGATATTTTTTCAATTGGAATGCATTCTGATTCTGGAAATGTTTTATTACCTCTACTAGCCACACACTGAATGGCTGTCCCTTCTAACCTTCCAGCCTGAGACGGGCTTTTCTGTGATTTCATCTGCTCAGCACAGATCCCAGACCTCCAATATTTGACCACTGAGCAATAAAATTCATAATTATGGATAAATCTGGCAAGCATGTTTTGTGCTATTAACTGTATCTCTTGCACTTCTTACTTCCACTCTTTTGTTTTGGAACTTACCAGTAGAAAAGTTGTCCAGACTTAACTTGTGAGCAGGATTATAGGAAAAAATGCTTATAATGTAATATTTGATGTAGGAGTCCCGATGGTCTGTTTTACTTTTGACATAGCAAACATCATTGTCTGGCTCTATAAAGATGCCAGTCTTGCTTAGATAGTCTCACACAGCACATCACAAAAAGTGACAATCTTGGATACGTCTTTAAGTGCTGAGGCCCTCTTTGGTAAACTTTTAGAGGAATCATGTAAAGCCTGCAGAGAAGGGGAAGATACTTTTATGTTGTGGAGAACATCTGCATAGTTCCGCTTTCATCTAAGTTATTGCAGTTGTGACACCCCAGCACTGGCCCAGTAATCAAGGAGCCTCAATCCGCACCACTGGCAACAGTGGGGGACGTACACACTGGGAGGATGACAAGTACACAAACACAGTAAAGTGCAATTTCCCTTAAGAGCACACAGAGACTACAGTCAGTCTGATGCTGGTTTATCCCTCTTTCTCCAGATCCCCAATAAGACTCCCCACTGGCACAGCTATAGAGCTGAGATCTCAACTGAGTGGCCAATCCAAGTCCTCCAGCACCCTCTCGTGTCCCTGCCCAAGTAGCTGACACACACTCTTTGAGATCTGATTTATACACGCACACACACACAGAGACACACACACACACACACACACACACACACACACACACACACATGGGAAAGGCTGGCACAGGTTTACTAGCTATGCCCCTTTCTGCCCAGACTATAAGGTAGTTTCCACTGCCACCAGTCACTACTTATCAGCTACTTTAAGGCCCTTAGCAAGGGGTGTCCAGTCTGGTGTCCTGTCTTACTGTGTACTCTTACTATTAATCCAAATGGTAGTTTGACCAAGAGCAAGGCTATTAGGAGTGGCCTGCACAGTGTCACCAAATAGATATGCAATTAGCTTAAATATGTCTCACAAATATCATCCACAAAGACAGGTTTAAATATTTTTAATGATAAGAACAAGAAATTACTCAGTAAATCATCACAATAACCTCAGCTGATGTTGTCAGGTCAGAGACCGATGCAAAATGCACTACTTCTGTCAGAGAGTTCTTAAATTAGTATCTCAAATATTGTTGCTGGTATACTTGCAGCATGACATCACTTCTTGTTATCTGACTATCATAGGCGAAAACACCAATTGCTAGAAACTGCCAGCATTTAGCATCACACTGTGAAAAGTACATATCCCTCAGATCTTTACAGCTGCTGGAAGACATAAAACAATAAAACACTTACACTCCAGAGACCTCAACCTCATTACCACAATCAACAGAACAAGCTGGAGGGACAGGTTCATAACCCATATACTGCCCATGCTATGGAATAGACTTCCCATGCATGTCAAACAGAGCACCTCACTGGCCCTCTTCAAGACCTACTGCCAGCTGTGATATTGAGAAAAGATAAGTGTTTATTTTCATTTTTTGTCTGCGTTTTGCTTTAATATCTCTGTAATCTGTACAACTGTACTTATTCTTCTTCTTGTGTGTTATAGCAGTATATTCTCTTAGTGTTGACCTCAGTTGTAGTGAAATCCTATGTCTGGAGGCCTTGTCTGTTTTCTTGGTGGCAGTAAGTTTTCAGAACTAGTTTAATCCGGCCAAAGTATTCCTGCATCTGTATTGTTTGGTTTCTGTCCTGTGTTTTAAATCAGATATACCTGTTGCTCAGGCTGCTGCAGAGAGCCTGACCTACTGCCAGCTGTGATATTGCGAAAAGATAAATGTTTATTCTCATTTTTTGTCTGCATTTTGATTTAATATCTCTGTAAAGTGTACAACTGTACTTATTCTTCTTCTTGTTTGACCCCACCCACCCTGTTCTTGTTTTGGTGTTAGTGTTGGTGGCTCTGGAATTGCCCACCCCTCCTGTAAGTCTCTATTTGAAAACTCCTCCTGAGTCCATCTCATTTGCTCACTTAACCAAATACAGTGAGATCATATTCTGAGTCTAGTGTTCACTCTACATAATACAGAGAGAAGATTTGAAGCAGTTTACTGTACCTATCCAGGCATGTCCAAAGGGCAGTTTCAGGTGTACTCTCCAGTCCAACTGGTGAATCTGGGCATTTTGAGGCAATGTAACAACTGCCTCATGTACACCGACAACCCTCTCCTCCTACCACCAAACACTAATACATGCGAGAGATGCAATTATGCAGCCAAACTGGAGGCTAAGCTCTCTCAACCCAAGACTGGATCAGACAGTCAAGAGGAGAAGGGAAATACTGGCATCACACTACCAGTCTCACATAGACCCATTAAACCAGCACCGGTAAAAAACACACGTAAATACACGAAAACATACCCTGAGGCTCTAAATAAAAATATGCAAAAGCAACAGAGCCCTCCAAAGCAGACATCCAAGCAACCTTCACCTCCCCCCCAACACAAACCATGAAACACATACTTCACAAAACCAGTGTGCCACACAATCACAGCCCTCAAGGCAAAATAACATACCCAACATACTAGTAATAGGTGACTATAGTCAGGCACACTGATGTCCCACTCACTAGGCTGAATAAGGAGAAGGTTACTGTTAGCTGCCTGTCGGTTGCCAGGATCCGCCACATAACACAAGCACTCAGGTCACTCCAAGCACTCAGGTCACTCCAGAACAAGTACAAATATGACTGCCATTGTCCATGTTGGTGTGAATGACCTGAGCTGTACCACCCTGGACTACATGAAAAGAGACATGGAAGAGCTCTCTGATCACGTAGCCCAGGCCGGTATGACCCTGACCCTGAGTAGCATCCTGCCCTCACCAAGAATGATACTACGGTATAAAGAAAAAAATTATCAATTTCAACAATTGGCTAAGTTTTTGGTGTCATTCAAAGGGAATCCAGTGTCTAGTCTGCCTGGGATGACATGCTCAACAAGCCACGCTGCTTCGCTAGAGACAGCTTGCACCTGTCACCCTTAGGCTTTTGAATACTGGCCAAGGCTCTTGCCACCCCCATATTGCCTTTTTTAGGCAAGGCTCAAAAGACAAACCCACCGCCGTAAGTAGCACAAGTAACAAAAATCTGTGGGTAATACTACTCAATGCCAGAAGTCTAAACCTCAAAATGCACGCACTCGTGGCACTCCTCAGTATGGAGAAAATTGATATGTGTAGTAACAGAAACCTGGTTTAAGGCTACAGAGAGCACCCCAGCACTACCAGGCTACAACTCGTACCATACATTTCGGCCACAGAACCCGGACCGAAATACAAAAGGCGGGGGAGTATCCATATTCATCAAGGATACCCACATCTCCAGGTTAGTGGCACAGCACGATGCTTCAGAGATTATCCACGTGCAACTAACAATGGGCAAAACTGCAATTCAAATTGTAGCTTGCTGCAGATCACCCACCATGTCCAGGACCCCCATTCTGCATTTCTGGAAACACTGGGTAACATAAATGTCCTACCAAACACCCTAATATTGAGTGATTTCAACTACCTAAACATTAACTGGGAGAATGACTCAAGTACTAACCCCCTTGCCCAACATTTCCTAGAATTTATAAACTCACATGCCCTGGAACAACTGGTCAACACTCCCACCAGAGGTGACAACATATTGGACCTGGTTATCACCAACATGGGCGACCGGTGTTCCACAACGGAGGTCAATCCCGCACTGGTTAGATCTGACCATAAACAAATCACTTTGGATATCCACATTCTGCCCCCACCCCCGGACAAGGAAACCACTGTGAAAAACTTTTCAAAAGCAAACTTCACGTTACTTAAGACGGAAGTGGAAAGTTTCAAAGCCCCCATGCTAAAGGATAACGCTGTCCATGCTGCAAAATCCTTTACTAATGCATTCTATGGGCACCTACAAGAATGCATGGATCGTGCTATCTCAAGCAAAACCAAGACTCACTCTTCCAAGAAAAGGAAACCAGTCTGGTGGACCCCTGCCATAAACTAGCTGTACAATAGAAGGAGGAAACTAGTACAGAAAAGAGTAAAATTCCAAGAAGGAAAGATATCCCTGATCAGTATCAGCAAGAAACTACGATCCCTCATAAAATCTTCCAAGGTGAGCTTTGAAAGAAAACTTGCCAAGGACTCCAAAGATAACCACAAGGCATTCTTTAGCTATGTCAAGAATCTAAGTGGCAATGCTCAGATCTGCTCGGAGTTAGTGCAGAATGGCACAAAATACACTGAACCAACCGATATTGCCAACATCCTGGCAGACAGGTTCAGTGCAAACTTCACCCACTTTCACCCCCAAAAGAACCTATAACCGTACCAGAAGAATGTAGTGCCCCTGAAATCACAGACAGTCAGGTTAAAATAGCCCTCTCCAAAGCCAAAAACACAGCATCAATGGGACTGGATGGTGTCTCAGGCTGTGTCCTACATGAGCTCAAAGACTAATAACCCCTCACCTAAACACACTGTTCAAACTCAGCCTCTGCACAGGCTACGTACCCATAGAGTGGTGCACAGCAACAGTTATTCCGCTCCACAAAGGTGGAGCCACAACAGACCCCGGGAACTATTGCCCTATAAGCCTGACTAACTTGGTCTGCAAGGCTGTGGAGCGCATCATCATGGAACTCATTAACAGAGACACTGGACCCTACCCAGTTCGGCTTTAAGGGCAGATCATGCCTCCTAAACCGGGTGGACTTCTTTGAGACAGTTACCAAGGCTATAGACGAGGGAAAGGTGGTACACACAGCCTACCTAGACCTCACAAAGGCCTTCGACACCATTCCCCATTCTGGTATTATAGACAAGCTCACCAGCCTGAACATAAACCCCTATGTCACAAGATAGGTTGACAGTTGGCTCACGGACAAAACCCACATGGTGAGAGTTGCGGGAGCTAGGTCTGACTGTAAACCGGTTACAAGTGACGTTCCCCATGGCTCAGTCCTAGGACCCCTCCTGTTCGGCATATACTTCTCAGAGGTACAGGTAAGCACAAGAGGACTATGGCTGACCAAGTTCGCAGACGACTGCAAACTAGGGACTATAATTGACTCACCGGCTGACACAGACATCCTCCAAAAGGGTCTCACTGAGACGGATACCTGGTGTCAAAATCATGGCCTCAAGCTAAATGCCAAAAAGTGCATAGTTATTCCTTTTGGAAATAACAAAGTACCCACAAACTACCACATAGGTGGTAGTTCCTTAAATACGGAAAACGTAATAAGGGATCTGGGGACCCAAGTAGATAGTAATCTCTCCTTTGATAATCACATTGCCAAAGTGGTTAGAAAACCCTTCTATGTAGCCCACCTAATCACAAAAGGGTTTGCATCCAGATCAGAAGAGGTCATTGTGCCCCTCTACTCATCACTCATCAGACCCGTCATAGAGTACAATGCCCCATTTGGGATGTACCTTACAAGACACCTGCAACTGCTGGAAAGACCACAGAAGTACCTCACCAAGAGGATCACTGGCCTCAAACAGATGCCCTATGCAGCTCGACTGAAGAAACTCCAGCTGTAGTCGGTTGCATACCGCCTGCTCAGAAGGTGATCTCTGCCTGACATATAAGTCCATGTCCAACCCAGAATTGATGGACATGCTCCACCTAAAGAAAACCTTATCCCCTCGAGCCACATGCTCTAGGGATCTAAACCTCACCACAGTAATAAATAGGACGTGTTGGAGGGATAGATTCCTGTCCCAGAGACTTCCCATGCTTTGGAACAAGATTCCAATCTACATTAAGCAGAGCTCCTCGCTAGCGCTCTTTAAGAGAAACCTTGACGAGTGGATGGGAAACAGAAAGTTTACTCCGGGGATTACTTCTGTGGCTCTGCTGGACAGAGGCACAGGGAACTAATCTAAGGTGGCGGCGAAAGCCAACACATTCTGACTAGGCTTATAAATGCCTTCGGGCAGATAGCCTAGTACCTACCTATGAACCTAAGAGAAATCTTGATGAGTGGATAGGAAATAGAAAATCCAGTCCGGGGATCACTCCGGTAGCTCTGTTCGACAGAGGTATTGGGAACTAAAGTTGGGTGGCACAATGCCAGGGTAGTCCTATGGACTAGGTTTGTAAATGCTCCAGGGCCATTAGCCTAGTACACACCTGTAAAGCTAAGACAATTCAGAAGGCTCCCAAGTTTTAGACATCCTGTCTCCTTGCTGCATTGAATGCATCTCTTTTATTACATGGTTATAAAACAACTTAATTTCGGCTATTTTATTCTGAAGTTTTGCAAGTTAATCTTCTATGTGCCAGACCCACTGTTAAAACATACACATTTAGTGTAGTTTTTATAAATTTCTGTTCTTTTCCAGTAGGGTACATTGTGGATACATCTTTAAGCTCAGTACTGTGCAAATCCTTTTCACACACACTTCTGTACCAGCAGTTTGATATACACATAACATACAGTTGTAATACATTTACTAAGCTAGCAACCAAAGGCCACTTTAAAAAAACACTGGTCCTGCCATTTTACTCATCCTCCCTGATTATTACCCATCTTTATAGTACAGTCAAACTAATTTACTAAAACTTACCATTAACTACTTCATCCTATGCTTCCTATGCAGCCTCCAAAACTTCTTCTATACTCTGCTCCCTGAAATTCGTATGTAACCTTTTAAGTTTCTGCTACTCTGCATGCAAAACCTTATATTTACTCAACTCTCTTTTTAAACCAAAGCATACAAAGTATTCCACTTTTTTAACATTCTCCTTTTTGTTTATAGTACTGTTTTATTTGTCAGCAGTATACATATATGTAGCTTACATATTTTAACTACCAAAATTCTCTATTGTTATTTTTTTGAAATGTATCTGTATTGCTGTTTTTATTGCATTGTATATCTTTGGAGCTTTTCTCCCCATGCCTCCGCTGAAAAAGGGCAATAACTCAGCCAGGCACTCCCGGTCAACAAATGTAAAATAAATAAATACATTTGTAACACACGCATATAAATCATGTTGACATTCACAAATGACACATAACCATTTACAGAATTCCAGACAGCTGTGCTTGGCAGTATCTCCCTCTGTCACACTTCTGTATAAATCATATTAATATTCACAGGTGAGATATAATTATTTACAAAATTCCAGATAGCTGGGCTGGGAATAGCTCTTTTTGTTACAGCAGTCTTTTACATTAAAGAAGGTCTTCACTTAAGCATCAGACAACACTTTCAATCCCCAGGTCATCTAGTGAAGTCCCCCAAAAATTAGCAGCCCTGATTATTGTCCTGCTAGGGGGGATAGCTGTCATTGTTTTTTCTAACGTTGAGTGTCATTACCCAGGAAAAATGGGTTCTAGACATCATGAAAAAGACTGTGTTCTAGAGTTGGTTGATCCTGCCTGTCTTGTCTTTCTCTGACAGACAAGAATGCAGCAGGGAAATACTGGTGTGCTGCAAATCCCTCTTAGACAAAACTGCTATGGAGATGGTTCAACTGTGAAGGGATGCTTAATCTATACCTTTCTGCTTGATCTGCAGGGAGACCAGTGGATGTCCTCTACAGAAAGGCACATTCATAGCTAAGCAGAAAGGGTTCATTTGAATCAAAAGATGTCCTCTTCCTCTATGGTCTCTCAGTGTCTAGGTTTGTTAGTAGAATTGTAGGCTTCTTTTCGATGTGGGTTTCACTTATTGCACCATCAAGAAACATGTTTCAGCAATTTTATGTCTCCATGGTCTGTTGGATGACAATATTCTAACTGAGTACAGGATAGTAAAACATTTTTTAAAAACACCTTTATTAAACTATCACTTAAGACACAGGTATACATTAACTCATTGCAGCTGTGTGATGCCTCCAAGTGTTTCTGCAGTTACATACTGCTGATGCCTGTAGATGTCAAATATTGTTTGCATATATTTGCATTAATAATTCCAAAACCATGCTACACACAAAGTATTGAAATATTTCATCTTAAAGATTACACAATGACAAATATAGCTGAATTAATATTTGAACTCTGTCTAGTGCAGGTAAAGGAATATTGTTGTTTGTATAATATTTAATGAGCTTTTGTCAATCTTTCCTTTATTCTCACGAGTCAGATCTGATGCATCAGATCCATGTTGGCCTTATGCAGAAGCTTGTGGCCTCCGACTAAGCTCTTGGCATTCTACCCTTCCTAGAATGCACTTCCCTATTAACTCAGATCTCATTTGCTGCTTTGCTGGAGACATGGTCCCTTCGCTAGCGCTGGGCTAAGTGAGGAGTTTTTTTCAATATTTCTTAATGTTTGTAAATATTTCTAAATATTTCTTAATTCTCTTCATAGTGTTAAATTCTCATTAGCTTGTAGTGCTTACCGTTTATACATTTATACCACTCCTATTCAAAATGTCCATTGGTATTTTTTTACGGCATTTTCTTTTCCCCTTCAATCTCTTATTAAACAAATAATAATAGAGCAGTTGTTTGTTAGTTTAGTTTTCTTCCTGCTTGCTTAGAGAGTCCGTTAGTATTTTTCATTAGGACTTCTCTAGTTTTTCACTTCACTTCATATATGTATGTGTGTCTGTGTGTGTGTGTATATCTATATATATGTATGTATGTATGTATATATATATATATATATATATATATATATATATATATATATATATATATGTATATATATTTAGAATTAAGGCTTTACATCGGTTAATTAGTTTGTGGTGTGTTTGGTTTTGTTTGTTATAGGCTGTTTGTTGAATATGTCTCAAAATGATAAGGGAGACAAACCATTAGGTTTTAAGAAGTGTACTTGATGTGGCAAGAAAATGCCCTTGAGTGATTCTCACATTTTGTGTGTGTATTGTTTGGGACCATTATACTTGCAGGAGTCCTGCGCTATATGTCATGCCTTTAACCAGAGAGCTCTCCTAGAAAGGCTTAACACGCTTATGTTTAAAGCTATGATCCCTTTGCTGAAGCTATTTCAAGTGACCAGGAGCCCTCCAAACCTGGGTCCACTTCTTCCAATCTGAAATCTGACAAACCAAAGAAAAGACCTCCAGCACCAACAGACTCTTTGGAGCTGGCACAAAAACTGGCAAAAGTTGTCCGCTCCAACATTTTTTCAGAGAAGTCAATTCTTGGATCTGAGGGAACTTCGGAGGATTCTAAGTCATCAGCTCTGATTACTCAGCTCCAATATCTGTAACTATACAGAGCCGGTCCCCATCATTGGAACTAGTATCCTCTCAGCTCCCTTCTCCAGTTTTACAGAAATCACCGACCCTTTCCACCCATTCAACCAGGAGTCTTGCTCATGAAAATGTGGATAGGGTGGTTAGAAGACTGTTGAAGACACCAGCTCTAGCCAAATTACTGATGGATCAGAGCCCAGGAGCTTCGGATCCAGAGAAGTCACTCCCTTCTTCTGCTCCTTCCCTTCCTTCTCTGAACTCGAGTTTGGAGCAGGGAGATCCAGATGTCCATGTTGTGAACTTGTTGCATCAGAGATCAACTCTTTCTTCTGCTCTGACTTTGCCTCTGAGTTCCTGTGCTCTGTTGGAGCAGGAGAAATCTGAGCGACGTAGTTCTTTGCCCGGACCCAAGGGGAGGGATCCGACTTCCTTTTCTTTGGATTGGGCCTTGCCTCTTGGAGCTTCAGCATGGTTGAGCTCAGCTCCTACCTTGGTCTCAGATCTTCCTTCCTCAGATCGCAGAGGACCCTTTGCTCCGACTGTTTTTTTTTTTTTTTTTTTTTTTTTGTCGGCTCCGGAGGGCTCTTCGGATCAGGGACAGAGGGGGCATTCAAGGCCATCAAGAGAGCTTTGACTGCCTTCCAGTCAAGGGTCCAGTCTTCCCAGGATCTTCTTTCCTTCTGCCTCTCAATCACTCCTTCCACAGAGACAGCGGGATCCCAAGCCTCAAGATATCCCTAGGGAGATCCCCATCTCTTCCAAAACTTCTCCAGATTATCCCATTGAAGAAGTCCTTTGGAAGAAAACCTGCAAGAGGAAGCATTTGGACTCCCCAGAGGAGTCTGTCACCACACACACTGACCTTGATGATGCTGAAGGGTCCCCGTGGTCTCCTCCTGAGGATGTCTCTTTTGGAGACATTCTAGAATTGTTAAAACAGAGAAGGAGCTGGGAGTCCAACACCCCTTCAGCAGAGGGGTCAGTATACCTGAAGGCTTTTGGGTCACCCCCTTCCACCTCTTGGGTGACCCCGCATTCCGATGAGCTTATTGAGTTAATATCTTGGAAGGCAAGGGAGAGACCCCAGACACCATTGATCCAACCCCGAGGAGGTCAGATAAGTACATCACTTCACCCTGTGATAAAAATTTTCTTACCAGGCGAGTTGCGGTAGAAGCAGTGGTTGTGGGGGCAGTTACTAAAAAGGAACTTTCTGAGACCAGTTCCACTATTTGTCCTCCTAATAAAGATTTTAGGATGAGGGCTTTACTTTGAGCTCACTGAATTATTTGACACATTTTACTAGGCTGCAAAGGGATCTGCTGAAAGAGTTATCAGATGCCTTACAAGGAGCTGTGGCTGATGAGGTCTCAGACAAAGTGGCCATTCAGCTCGCCACCCTAAATTCAGTAGTTAACTTCTCTATGAGACTGATTTCATATGCAGTGAGTGGAGTGAGTAAAGCTGCAGGTTCAGGTATCTCTGTTAGGAGGCAGACCTGGATGGGACTTTGCGATTTTGCAGAGCCCTTCAAGTCTTCCTTTGTGAATGTCCTCTATGATGGCTCATCTCTATTTGGGCCCAAAGTGAAAGAAATGCGCATGAGGTGTGAACAAGAAGGCAAGACCTTATTTGCCTTTGGTGTCCGTTTTTCCACTCTGACCAGACCGTATCCCAAAGGTCAAAAAGGTAGTGGAAAGATGTGGTTCTGAAAATCTCAACAGTCTTTCCAGGACACTCAGGGTGAAAGTTCTCCCAGAGGCAGAGGAGGGAGCAATAATGGAAAGACACCATCCTCATAGAAGGGGAGGCCTGCAGTATCAGGGCTCTAGAGATTCCTTCTTTAGCAAGCCCTTTCAGCACTCCTGAAAGGAGGCCCGATTGCTCACCTCTGGAGGCAGTTGGGGGTCAGCTGTCTCTGCACCCAAAGGCCTGGCTTCACATTACAAATAACAGATGAGTGCATCAGATAATATCCAGAGGTTATTTCATCTCCTTTGTCCGTCCTCTACTTCAAAAGAAAAGAATCCCAGACATGTCACCCTGTCAAAGGGATCAAGCAGCTACAGAAGTACAAAAGTTGCTACACAAACGAGTCATCCAAGAAGTCTCCTTAGACCAAGGAGGATTTGGAACTTACTCAAGATTCTTTTTGGTGCCAAAGAAAACAGGGGACTGGAGACCTATTCTGGATCTCAGCAATCTAAACAAGTTGATCAAAAAGAGCAAGTTCCGAATGGTCACTCTGCAGTCAGTTCTTCCTTTCCTAAGAAAAGACGATTGGATGTGCTCAATAGATCTTCAGGATGTGTACTATAATATAAAAATGGACAGGTGCTCAAGAAGGCACCTGCTCTTCCAGCTGGGAGCCAGTCATTACCAGTTTTGAGCCCTGCCCTTTGGTCTCACATATGCCCCCAGAGTGTTCACCAAATGCATGGCAGTGGTTGCAGACCACTTGAGATGTCAAAGATTCTGAGTGTTTCCATACCTAGATGACTGGCTCCTAACTGCCATGACCAGGCATCAACTCCTAAGGGCAAGAGAAACTACCATAAATATTTGCTATTATCTGAGAATCGCCTTAAATTTCGAGAAATCTGCTCTAGAACCCTGTCAAATTCTGATTTTCATAGGAGCCCACTTGTATACACGAAAAATGATAGAGAGACTTCCATCCAACCAAGTTGTTTCATTGAGAAATCAGATCAACGTCTTAATTCGCGAGCGTCTGCAAAACTAGTACTTCAAGTCTTAGGAACAATGGCAGCTTTGATTGTACTGGTACCTGTAGCCTGCCTTCATATGCAAATTCTGCAATGGTTGTTGTTGACCCAGTGGTCATTTCTAGATCTACCAATGTCTCACAAGATCTTGATAACCAATGTCTGCAGGAAGGATCTTCATTGGTGGATTTATTCCAATCAAGTCAGTCATCGTCATCAGTTTGTACCCAGTCAGCCCCAGGCCATTGTGACCACGGATGCCTCCCGGATAAAGTGGGGAGGGCATTATCTGGGAAAGACAGTCCAAGGCACCTGGTTATCCATGAGGCCCATCTGCATATAAATGTTCTAGAAATGAGAGCAGTGCTTCTAGTGTTGCAAGCCTTTTAAGACTCTCTTCCTCTTTCCAGTAACAGTCCAGTCAGACAACATGTCAATAGTCTGGTACATCAACAACCAGGGAGTTACCAGATCGTATCTCCTTTGTTGGGAAGCCCTCCGAGTTTGGCAATGGGTGATATCTTCCAACCGCTTTCTGACAGCAACGCACATTCCAGGGAAGTCCAGCGTGATAGTGGATAAGCTCAGAAGGGCAATTCTGATGTCTCACAAGTGGTCCCTCAAACAAGAATTTGCGGAAAGAATTTTCCAGAAATGGGGTCAGCCTTGCTGTGATCTCTGCACATCACCCATGAACAACAAATGCAGCAGTTACTTTACCCTAATCCCCCCTTAGGGGGAGTGACCAAGGGATACACTGGTGTATGATTGGCTCCCGGGCCTTCTATATGCTTATCATCCAACTCCCTTGATTCCCAAAGTCTTACAGAAAGTAAAACTGTTGAAGAGAACAGTCATCATCATTGCTTACTGGCCCCAACAGATTTGGTTTCCCTTTTTTTGGCCTCATATCTGGGAAGATTAATGGATTCTGGACCCAGTTCCAGACCTAGTTTTGCATCCACAAGGACTGGCTCTTCCGGACTTGAGAAATGTAAAATTGACAGCATGGCTGCTCCAATTGCAATGATAGCCAGGCATCCTCTTTTATCTTCTCCAGTGAGGCACATTTTGCTTTCTTCACATAAATCTTCCAGACAAAAACATTACAGAAGCAAGTGGAAAAAGTTTGTCATGTGAGCCATGGAAAAGAAAGTTGATCTTTTTACTGCTCCTCTGCACTTCATTCTGGAATTTCTAGTGCATCTTTTGGGAGCTGTTGCAGCTACCATAAAAGTTCAGTTAGCTGCATTTTCTAATTGTCATCTAGGAGAGAATGGTTCGCCCATCATCTCCCATAAGCTTTGTAAAACCTTTTTGAAGGGAGTTTTGTTGCTGAAACCACCTTACAAAAGTCCTTCGGCCGCTTTGGACTTGAATTTTGTATTTTCTCATATGACTCATTCTCCATTTGAGCCTTCAGCAAGTTGAGACTTGAAATTCTTCGCTTGGAAAACAATTTTTCTAGTGGCTATTACTTCAGCAAGAAGGGTATCTGAATTGCAAGCATTATATATAAAGCCACCCTATTTAATTTTTCACAAAGATGAGTTTCATTACAAACTAATCCTTCCTTCCTGCCAAAGTAGTCATTGAGACTAATCTCAATCAGTACATTGAACTGCCATTTTTCCAAAATAAAAGAGAATGTTTGCTTCACTTATTAGATGTTCACAGCCAAATTGTGTTTTTACCAACAATGAACAAAGGATTTTAGAAAAACAGATCAGTTGTTTTGTTTCCTTTTCTGAAACAAGAAAAGGCTTGCCAGTTTCCAAAGTTACATTGTCAAAACGGGTTTCTGATTGTATCACTTTCATTTATAAAACCCAAAATAAGCAATTGCCTAAACCAGTCAAAGCTCATTATTCCAGAGCTGTGGCTACGTCTTCAGCTTTTCTGGCCAGAGAATCTCTAGACAATATTTGCGCAGCAACCACATGGTCTAACCCCCATACTTTTATTACTCATTACAAAGTAGATTTCTCCATACTCCAAAACAGCAATAAAACAAACCCTCAGAAATTCTGGAAAGGAGTCGCCACCCTTATCAATCCAGGCAAAATTGACAACCCCAGCCCAGACCCCAATGCTCCCGACACAGATTTGGCCACACAATTTAACTCTTTCTTCATAAATTCTATTTCTAAATTAACCTCAACATTCTCTGACAACACCACTCCTTCCATTTCACCCTCAACTTCCTCTAAAAACACTTCTACCTGCACTCCTACTACTACACTCTCTTCTTCTCCACTATCATCACGCTCTAATACCCTCCCTACCCCTTCCTCTCCTTTTTCTTTCAAACCTGTACCCATATCCACCATAAAAAACTGCTTCAAAAACTTAAGCCAGGATCTAATGCCCCTGACAACATCCCATCATACTTTCTTAGCATAGCTGCAGAAGCCATTGCCTACCCCATCAGTATCCTAATAAACCACTCTATCCAAGAAAGCATAGTACCCCAAATCTGGAAAAAGGCTTTCATCATACCCTTGGTAATAATAACAATACAACTAATTTCCGACCTATCGCTGTCCTATCTCCCATTCCTAAACTCCTAAAAAAATGTATCCAACTACAACTCCTACCATATCTCATAGACAATCACCTACTAACTCCAACACAGCATGGTTTTAGGCCTTGTCATAGCACTATGACAGCCCTCCTCTCCTTCCTGGAAACTGTAAACAAAGCCCGAGACTCTAGTCATATTGCCTCTACCCTCCTACTTGACCTTTCTAAAGCCTTTGACACTATCTCTCACAAACTTCTTCTAACTAAACTCTGTCAGCTAAACCTATCTTCTTCTTCTCAGAACTGGTTCTCCAGTTACTTATCTAATAGATATTAATCAGTAAAATGGAAGGAAGCCACCTCTTCTTTCCTTGCTACCCCAACTGGAGTTCCTCAAGGTTCCATACTAGGTCCTCTCCTCTTTAATATATTCATAAATGACTTCCGAAATTCTGTTCCTTTCTCAAATATCATCAAATATGCAGATGATTCAACTATTATCTGTTCTGCCACATCCCTCCCCACACTGCAAAAACTTACACAAGATGCATTCTCAATCACAGAACAATGGATGAAAAGAAATCACCTAGCACTAAATGCCTCTAAAACCAAATTAATGGTATTCACTCCCTCTAAAGTCACCTCCATCAATACAAACACTTTCTATATCACTAGTAATAACAATACATCTCTTGAACTGGTGCCTGAGACTAAATTACTTGGGGTCCAAATTGATAGTAAGCTTAAATTCAACTCCCACCTACAACTAAATATCAAAAAAACCCATCAAAAATTAGGTATGCTCTATCGACAAAATCGTTACCTCACACCCTCCACCAAAATCACTCTCTCTACCTCATTTCTTATCCCCTCCCTTCCCTATGAAGCCCCACTCTTAACTAATCCACAATCTTCCCTTAAAACACAACTTTCCTCATGTTACAACAAAATCGCCAAATTCGCTACTAGCCACAAATCATCTAGCCACCACTGTTCTTCTCTCCACAAACTAAAATGGCTAGAACTTTCCAATCATCTCACCTACACTCAACTGACTCTAGCACATAAACTCATTTTCAACCCCCTTCTCTGTCCATCCCTTTCCTCTGCCTTCAAAATGCACCTACCCAACAGAGTACTAAGATCTAACAACCAAAATCTAATAGAATTGCATAAACCTACTCCCCAGGTAAAAATCTCCTATCCTCTGCCTAGCACGTCTCTGGAACTCCCTACCCCATCCATTCGTATCATCTCTAACCACTTCACTTTCAAAAAATCTCTTCACTCTCACCTAATATCCCTGTGGGAATGCTCCTGTTCTCATCCATCATAATATAAACTGGCAAACTCCTTTTTCCCTCCCTTCCTCTAACTTCCTCTACTGCCTCTCCTAACTCAAACTCTCTCTACTTGTTTTAACCAAACTTTTTATAAATTGTATTATGTGTCATACTTTCAAGCTTAGTCAATATTTAGGACCTCTCAGTACTTATATAGAAATGTTTTCATTACCAGTATTATATCTTCTGAAACTTTCATCACCTGTCTGTACTACTTGAAACATTATGCTTTAAACTGCATCACTTGAAAATATTGTAATATAACCTAAAACCTACTTGTAACCTTGTTTCTCAAGCCATACTACGTGAACTGTCTTGCTCTAATTTGTTGACTTGTAAACATTGTAATCTAATGTAAAACCTATTGTAACCTTCTTACTGGAGCTTTTCTCCCCAGGACTCCATTGAAAACGGGTTCATTTTGGCCCAATGGACTATCCTGGTAAACCAACTGCAAATAAATAAATAAAATAAAATAAATTTGGCCTCCAGGGGTAGAGCTTCTGTTGGATCAGTGGTTCTGAGGGATATTCTTCCATGAGCCAGGTTGCTAGGGACACTGTGCCATATGTGAGAATAAAGGCGAGATTGACAACACATAAAGAAGTTATGTACTTACCATAACGTTCCATGTGTGTTGTCCATTTCTGCCTTTATTCTCATAACCGTCCCACCACATACCCCCCATCCTAGATTCCTGGAAGGACAGGTAATACAAAATGAGGCCTTTCTAGGACTCCTTGTTATTTGAAATATTTCTTTAAGTATTTTGAATAGTATTACTTATGTCTTCTTGTATATAACTACTGGCATCCTTATTGGGCAAACAAGATCTGAGGTAATGGGGAAGTGCATTATGGGAAGGGTAGAATGCCCAAGTGCTTAGTTGCAGGCCACGAGCTTCTGCATAAAGCCGAGATGGATCAGATCCGACCCATATGTGAGAATAAAGGCAGAGATGGACAACGCGCATGGAACATTATGGTAAGTACATAACTTCTTTTTTTATAATGTTGTAAATGTCATGTTTTTCTAAATATTTTGACATTCAAGTAGCACAGACAGAACTGCTTAGCCTCATATAAAACCTGTCAGCTGAATGAACATATTGCTGCTAACAGTATGTGTGCAACTTGAGTGGTTGCTGAGATATTGTAAGTTGTTTGCAAAATATTACAAAATTAATAGATGTTCTTCGTTCCACATTGCTGCAGTCCTTACTATTGGGTAGTCCGCTGTCCAGTCGGCCCGAATACCAGAGTATATGGCTGACGTCGGTCAGGCGCATTAGACTGACGTCAATGCGTCAGGGTACTAATGCGCATGACCGACGTCATATCCTCAGTCTTTTTTGCCGCATGGTCCGATGCAGAAGCAGTTTTGCGAGTGCAGGTTGGCGTTCTGAAATATTTCCGAAACCGGAGTTTCAGACCGAATCAGAGTTGGCTAAGTACCCGTTGGGAACATTTTGGTTTTTCTTGCCTCAGTATTTAACGGATGTCAGAAAAAGTGAATAACTGTATTTCTTGTGGGAAACAGATACCTCATAGGGATTACCATACCTTGTGTATACCTTGTTTAGGGCCTGAGCACGACGTTGTTGGATGCCGCTCTTGTGCTAGGTTTAACAAACGCACTATTAAGAGGAGGTTAGACTGTGCCAGGTTAGTGTTTGGGAAGCGTTGCAATTATAAAATGCCGTCGGATGCTCCGCCGCTTCCCAAGAAGCGCAAGGACAAAACAGCGAAGCCTAGGGTTGATGAACCGGCAGTCCCGGACGTCGGTTCTTTGGAAGGCTCAGTGGAGCCAGAGGTTTTGCCAGGAGTTTCTATGGAGTCTCAGGCAGAAACTTTACTGTTACAGGATGTGCCTTCTCAGGAGGTAGGCCAGGCTGAGGGGGCTTCTCAGGTAACTGTTCTTCCCTCTCTTCCCAAGGTAGTTAGAGCCTCTCCTTCTGTTGCCAAAACTTCTTTTAGAGGTAGGCCAAGTTCAGCTTCAGGGGGGGCTTCTCCTAGCATTTCGGGTTCTGTACCTAAGAAACATATGCTTAAAATGGCAGAAGATTTGATTACTATGATTAGAGGTTCTATGCCCCTCCTGATAAGAGGCCTAGGGTGGAACCGGAGTTTGATAGTTTTGAACAGTGTTCAGAGGCCTCTGAGTCTTCTGTGGAAGATTTGCAGGAGTATCCTCCTTATTCTGATTCTGATGTGGATGATTCCACTCCTACAGCTTCTCCTCCTGAGGATTTCTCATTTTCAGAGACTCTGCATTCCATGAGGGAGCACTTTAAATGGGAAGGCCAGGATTACTCTGATTCCAGGAAAAGGCTTAGGGAATTCTTGTTTTTACCCCAGCATAGGCCCTTAGCTATACCTCCTGTGTTGAATGTGGTGGAAGATGTTTTTGCAGAGGCTTCCCTGAACCCTGATTCTTTGCCTCCTGCTCCTGTTAAACCTGATAGGTACTATAGGGTGCCCAAGCTCATAAATATTTGTTTAAGAGTCCTAGGGCGGACCCAGAAACTGTTTCTCAGGGGCCTAAAGGTGTTAAGGCCTCTGTGGTTAAAAATCCTGTTCCCACTGATAAAGAGGCAAGGGCTTTGGATAGGTGGGGAAAGAAAGTGTATACTTCTTCCACTCTAGCCATGAGGCGTTGAATTGTCAGTTTCACATGCTAAAATATCAGAATTATCTCCTTTCACAATTGAAATCTAAGGTGGATGCTTTGGCGGAAGGTATTGAGTGTAAAGAGTTGCTGGATTTGGTTCATGTGTCTGAACAAGTGGGTAAGCATTCTTTGCAATGTGGTTTTGATGCTGTACAGGCCTCCTCGAGGGTGGCTGCCACTAGTTCTGTTCTTCGCAGGCATGCCTGGTTGAGGGATCAGAATTTAGCTGAGCATGTTAAGACAAGGATTTTGGATGCTCCTTTACAGTCTGATGTGTTGTTTGGTTCGCCTGTGGAAGCAGTTTTAAAGAAAATGGAGGACAAAGCTAAGTCTATGCAAACTGTTAAAGATTTTTGCAGGTGCAGCCACCGAAGTTTAGTAGAAATTGGCCTGCTAAGGGGTGGACATATCCTGCTTATGATTCCCAGTCTAGGGGTAGGTCTAGACGTGGTAGGGGCAGAGCTCAAGGTTCTTTTAGGCCTAGAACAGGGAGTTCACCTGCTCAGACTTCTGGTGAGGGCAGGGGTCAGTCCTTTCGTAAACAGACCCAATGACCTGCCTTTTCAGCTGCCAGTAGATTCTCGTCTGGCAGCTCCTTTGGGAGGAAGACTGTCTTTTTTCAAAGAAAATTGGGATTTAATTACTCAAGACAGATGGGTGTTGGATATCATTCACCACGGTTACAGGTTTTATTTCCATACATTGCCCCTTTCAAAGGCATGCCAGGCGTTCCTCCTCCACAAAGAAAAAGAGGCTCACAAGCAAATTTCTCAGTTACTCCAGATGGGGGCCATTCAGCCAGTCCCTGTATCAGAAAGGGGCCTAGGATTTTATTCTCGCCTGTTCCTAGTACCAAAGAAGGGAGCACGTGGAGACCAATTTTGGATTTATCTCTCCTCAACACTTATCTGGACATTCCCAAGTTCAAGATGTTGACGTTACAACAGCTTTTACCTCTGCTGGGCAAAGATCACTGGATGGTAACTTTAGATCTCAAGGAAGCTTACCTTCATGTGCCTATAAGGCTAAGTTGCAGGAAGTATCTGCGGTTTCGAGCTGGAAATTCTCATTATCAGTTCTCTGCATTGCCCTTTGGCTTATCTACTGCGCCCAGAGTATTCACAAAGGTTCTGGCTCCAGTGATAGCTTACTTCAGGCTACAAGGAATTCAAATCTATCCTTACTTGGACGACTGCTTGATTCTGGCTCAAGAAAAGGAAGACCTTCTACAGCATCTGGAATATGTTATAGCAGTGCTAAGATGCCTAGGGTATTCTGTGAGCGAAATAAAGTCCAGTCTAGTACCCTCTCAAGACATGTGCTTTCTGGGTGTGAGACTGAATACAGCAGCCCAGATGGCCTTTTTAACCCCGGACAAACAAAAGAGTCTATCACTTTACTTCCATCACCTATCTCATCAGTCCGTGCTGACTGCAAGGACAGTCCTTCAAGCATTAGGGTTCATGGCATCTTGTATTCTGGTGCTTCCCAATGCCAAACTGCATATGAGGAAGCTACAATGGTATCTCAAAAATGTATGGACACAGCACTGCCAGGATTTGGACACTGTCATTCAAATTATACCTTGCCTTCAAAAAGAATTTTTGTGGTGGGCTCAGGAATGTCACCTAAACAAGGGACTCTCTGTGACCCGGCCAGAGGCGAGTCAGATTTTAACGACAGATGCCTCGGACATTGCTTGGGAGCTCATCTAAATGGAAAGTGGATACAAGACAAGTGGCCTGCCAGACTACAGCATCTACATATCAACATGAAGGAGATGTTAGCAGTCCAGTTTGCATTAATGGCTTTCAAGGAGTTACTTCTTCCAGGGCAGGTGTTGATTCTAACAGACAACACAACTGTCATGTGGTACATCAACAAGCAAGGGGAACACATTCTTATCCTCTATGCAGGCAAGCAATGATTTTATGGGAGACTGCGCTAAGCTTGCAACTAACTCTTCAGGCAAGGTTTCTGCCAGGAGCACAGAACTCCTTAGCAGATGTGTTAAGCAGACAAATCATGGATCCCCACGAGTGGAAACTGGATCTTCATGTATTTCAGAAATTGACAGTGTCATGGGGAACTCCAGACATAGATCTGTTCGCTTCTCCACTAAACCACCAGCTGCCAAAGTTTTGCACAAAGGGGTTTCATTGCACAGCTTGGAAAGTGGATGCTCTGTCTTTCAGTTGGAAAAACCTTCATGTGTATGCCTTTCCACCTCTGCCTCTTCTTCCAAAGGTGCTATTAAAAGTCAGACAAGACAAGCCAAGGATGATTTTGATATCTCCAGATTGGCCTCGGCAACACTGGTACCCACTACTAAGGAGTCTGGTAAGGAAGCCTCCATGGCCTTTACCTTTGATTCCTCATCTGTTATCTCAGAAGGACGGTCATCTGCTCAATGTCAAGCTTCACTCTCTCCATCTAACAGCCTGGCATGTTCTGTGTTGAAACACAGCAGGTCTCAACTTCCTCAACAAGTTTTAAATGTGATTATGGAAGCTAGAAGACCTAGTACAAGGAAAGTGTATGAAAAATGGAAGAGATTTTTATTTTGGAGTACAGCAAAGAATTTGGAGGTTTCTGAGCCTAATTTGAGTGTGGCTCTTCAATATCTTACTGAGTTATTGGACAAAGGTTTGTCCTTCTCTTCCATTAAGATTCATGCTGCAGCAATTTCAGCTCACTATGATTGTGACCCACCATTGTTTTCGCATCCTTTGTTCAAGCAATTTCTTAGAGGGGCAAAGAATATAAGACCCCCACGTAGAGCTCCTACTCCTGCTTGGGATCTCAATTTTGTGTTGGAAAACTTACTCTACAACCTTTTGAGCCTGCGGCTACTGCTGAATTGAAATACTTGTCATGGAAGACTGCTTTTCTGTTGGCTATTACTTCTGCAAGAAGGGTGTCTGAGTTGCAGGCCCTTATGGCAGTAGAGCCCATTTTGATTTTTCATAAGGATAGGGTATCATTACGTACTAATCCTTCCTTTATGCCTAAAGTGGTTTCTAGTGTGGCTTTAAACCAAACTATTCATTTGCCTACTTTTTATGCAGACCCCCAAAATAAAGGGGAAAAGATTTTGCACACTTTAGATGTACACAGGCAATTGCGTTATTATTTGAGCAGGACTAAGGATTTTAGGCAGTCTCAGCAGTTGTTTGTTTCTTTTGCTTTGAGTTCGCAGGGCAAGCCTGTGTCAAAACAAACTATTTCTAGGTGGATTGGGTTTTGCATTGCATTTTGTTATTCCCATCATGGCAAGGAGATTCCAGCTGGGATTAGGCCTCATTCCACTAGGGCTACTGCCACTTCAACAGCATTTCTAAGGGGTGGCAACTAAGGATATTTTGGAGGCAGCTACTTGGAGTTCAGTGCATACTTTCTCTAAGCATTATCACCTTCCTATCTACTCTAAGTCTAGGGCTGGTTTTGCCACAGCTGTTTTGCAGGGCATGTTGTCAGCTCCTACTTCTTTATGATTTGCCAGCCTCCCTTACCTCTGCTTTGGGATTCTACCCAATAGTAAGGACTGCAGCAATGTGGAGCGAAGAACATAGTACAGTTTTGTACCTACCATAAATGTAGATGTTCGAGGATCCACATTGCTGCAGTCCAATTTACCCTCCCTCCTTCCCCTCTGTATTTAGGGGTGGTTGTGTAGGTGAGGTTATATGTTGATATTTTTGTATATATTTTTGTATATATTGTACATAATTTTGGTGCAGGTATTTTGGGCCTTGTCTTTTTAGGGTCTTCTGACATCTGGGGCAAGAAAAGACTGAGGATATGACGTCGGTCATGCGCATTAGTACCCTGACGTACTGACGTCAGTCTAATGCGCCCTGACCGACGTCAGCCATATACTCTGGTATTCGGGCCGACTGGACAGCGGACTACCCAATAGTAAGGACTGCAGCAATGTGGATCCTCGAACATCTACATTTATGGTAGGTACAAAACTGTACTTTATTGCATTCACTGTGACTTATAAAATCCAGTTTAACACCTAGAATCTAAACAATAACCAGTGTAAAAAAAAATAGTTTGGGCTGAAGGGTTTGGATTTTACATTTCTGTATTAACCCTATGGTTCCAGAGATATGAATATTTGTTTGAAATGTGAGGACATAATTTGAGTCTGTCAAAACACTTAGGCTTCTTAAATTACATTGCAGACTTCCCAGAGCTCTTATGAAGAGAATGAGTTAATAGAAAAGAGAACAAACCATATTAACATTTCTTCCATTTACACACATGATGTCCTGTGTTATGCACATTATGCATTACATGTTTACATTCTTTTTTAAGAGGTATCTTACAAATGCCTGGCCCTCAATGTCCTACCATCATTATTCTTTCAGGAAAACATGGCTAGGCCTAGAAAGGCCCCATGGGTCATTAGCCTAATAATCTATGAAGCTATGAAAACTGTTTTTCAGTTGAACATTACATAAATCATGCATTTCATGCATTTCTGTAAACCTCATTCCTCCTGAACATTATTCTGCTTGTGTTGTTCCCACAAATTCCATTTATTTATATGTAATTTACTCCTCTCCTTTTGTAAAAATCTATCTTCCAGTTATTTTACCTCTTCTACAATATTCAGTATTTCAAGTACAGTTGGTTTAGCTTTTGGTTTCCATTTTCAAGTAACTGCATTTTTGGCAGCCAACAGAATTAAACTTAATAAGGCCTTACTTTATCTTGACCATTCAGATCCTGTGTCCCCCTAGTTACAGCCATTTGCTTTCCCAGTATTTCTGACAGAGTGCTCTGTAGGGAAATTACACTGCCAAAAAACATGTTCCCAGTTACCTCTTTCTTCCCCATCACACTTGCTATCTAGTTAAGGAAAAATGTGCTATCTAGCTGAGGAAAAATTCTTTGAAGTCTGTTTGGGATATAAAAATACTTATATAAACATTTCAAAGCAGAATCCTAAACCTTCTGGACTTAGTTGTGTACGTGATAGCTTTACATATGACCTCCAGTTGTTTCCTTTTAGAGTGCTTTTCTAGTCTCTCTTCCCAGTCTTTTCTAACCTCCTCTTTTAGTTATGCAGTACTTTTTATGCCCTACTAATTCTCCCCTTTTTAAACAGTAGCTTCTGCTCTAGATTCAAATAAAAATTCTACCAGATTAGGTCTTTCACTTAGGACTCCCATTTCTCTTTCTTTTTGCCTGTGCTGTGATATCAAGCCCTGATAAGGAAGACAGTCTCTAACCTGCAGTCCAAACTTCTTCTTGGTCTCATCCTACTCTGTTACCTTTCCATCTCTAGTTATCTGTTCCCAGTACCTTGATTTCTTTGCCATTTTCTCCATCTCCCTCTTGCCTATTTTCTGTACCCTTACTTGCAGTCATCCATATTTGTACCCTTACTTGCAGTCATCCATATTGACAAAATATCCTTTCTCCATTCCTGTAATGGTTTAGTTCTTAGAATACTTTCTGTAACATTATGAATATAATATTGTGTATGGTGGTTATTTTTTCCTTAAGGATCTACATCCAAAATCCTACTCTCTTCTTCTTTATTGAATTCCCCTCCCCTGCTTCATCATCGTCCCTTTCCACTATATATATAATATGTACATGTATATGTGTGTGTGTGTGTGTGTGTGTGTGTGTGTATCCCCTCCCCTTCACAAGCAAAGGCCGAATTCTGTAAAAAAACGAAGACGAAATTGCTGAGACAAAAAGAGTGAAACTTTAATTTACTAAAAGGTAAAGTGTTTCTCCGGGTAAGTAAACACTTTCACAACATCTGGAATATGCCCTTTTCCCCACTGTAGTGCCATCCCAGAGTTGGTATATATAGTTAGGGGGTTTTGGGGGTGAAGCCCCCCCACCTGGGTAGGTTTGATACATTGCATTGTGTTTTTACTTAACTGTTGGACAAGTGTTTACTTACCCTGAGAAACACTTTACCTTTTTGTAAATTAAAGTTTCGCTCTTTTTGTCTCAACAAATTCATCTTCGGTCATTTTGGAATTCTGGTTTGTGAAGTAGATCCATATCTATATATGTTCATCGTGTTTCACTGTTGCAGTCATTACACTTGGGTTATCCTGCTGGCAGGCTACCCGCAGTCAGCCTGAATTCCAAAGTCCTGGTCCAGTGTCAGTTGCTGTCGCCTCTTCCCTGACGTCAGAGCGTCAGGGGTATAAAAGATGCAGCCGACGCCATTTTCTTCAGTCTTTCTTGCCGCGCGGTGCCCGAAGCAAAAGCAGTTCGCAAGTGCTGGTTGGCCGACTCCTGAGATTTTCGAAATTGAATTTCAGATCCGAAGTCTTCTATAAAGCTAAGTACTCCATTGGGGAAACTTTTTTCTTGCTCCAGACCGATGTCAGAAAAAGTTAACAATTGTATTTCTTGTGGGAAGCAAATACCTCATAAGGATTTTCATTTTTACTGTATTCCTTGCCTAGGCCCTGACCACGGTGTTGCTAGTTGTCGGTTTTGTGCTAGATTTAACCAACGCACTATTAAGCGTCAGTACGATTTTGCTTTTCATTACTTTGGCCGAAGGTTTAACTACATAATGCCGTTGGAACAGCTGACGACCGGAGTTCATAAAAAGCGCAAGGAAAAAGAAAAGGACAGGCATCCGAGGTCCAAAACCGATAACGAAGCCTCTTCTAGGCCAGTCGCTGGTTCTCAGTGAGGCGCTTTCGCAGCCCCTGACACCCGCTACCTCAGAGCCACAGGCTGTCTCTGACTCCCACGTGGAGACAATTAGGCCTCTGACTCAAGGTATTGGGCCTTCGGAAACTAATCCCTCAGATGGGTCCAGAGCCACTGAGCAGGTATCGGCTTCTGAGGGTGTTTCAGACCTACACAGCTTTATATCTAGCCAACTTCAGCTACCAAGACAAAGTCTAAAACAGTTTTAAAGAGAAGGAAACAAGTACAGCATTCTCCAGGACAGACTTCCATGCCTAAGAAACAGATGCTCAAAATGGCCGAAGACCTAATTACTTTGATCAGGGGTTCCCATCCCCCTCCTGATAAGAGGCCTAGGCAGGACACTGAATATGATTCCTCTAATCAGGTTTCCATTTCCTCTGACTCCTCTTCAGAACAGGGATACTCTATTCCTCCCTATGAGGATTCTGATGCTGAAGAATCTATTCCTTCAGCTTCTCCTCTTGAGGATTACTCATTTGGGGAAACCCTGCATACCATGAGGGAGCATTTCCACTGGGAGAGCCAAGATTACTCAGATTCTAAGAGAAGGCTCAGAGACTTTCTTTTACTACCTCAGCACAGACCTCTTGCTATTCCACCTGTTCTAGACATTGTAGATTATGTATTTTCAGAGTCAGGCCTGTCTCCCGACTCTTTACCTCCTGCACCTTTTAAGCCAGATAGATACTACAGGGTACCAGATTCTCATAAAATTTCTATATAAAAACCTTGCTGCTGACCCAGAAACTATTTCTCAGGGTCCCAAAGGGTCAAGGCTGCTACTGCAAAAAACCCTGTCCCCTCAGATAGAGATTCTAGGGCTCTGGACAGATGGGGGAAAAAAGTTTGCACTTCTGCTACCTTGGCTGTAAGGTCTTTAAATTGTCAGTTTCATATGCTTAAATATCAGCAATAGTTAATGTCTCTGCTAAAACAGAAAATGTTGACTAATTCTGAATGTTCTGAGAACAAGGAAATGCAGGATTTATTGCATGCAGCTGAACAAGTGGGAAAACATACTTTGCAATGTGGTTATGATTCACTGGAGGCCTCTTGCAGGGCCGCTGTAACAGGTTCTGTCATTAGAAGGCATGCTTGGTTAAAGGAACAGACTCTGCCTGATCATGTTAAGGCAAAATTATTGGATGCTCCATTACAGCATGTATACTTTATTTGGTGTTAAGGCAGAAGAGGTGTTGAAGAAAATGGAGGATAAAGCTAAATCTATGCAGACAGTAAAGGATTTCTTACAGGTACAGCCACCCAGATTTAGCAGGAACTGGCCTTCTAAGAATTGGTCCTTTCCCATGTCAGACAGGCCACAAAGAGGCAGATACAGACGCCCTAGAGGCAGACAGCAGCCCCAGGGCTCATACAGGCCCAAACAATGGGGTGCTTCTACCTCCAAAAGCGGAGAAGACAAATCACAGCCATATAGGAAACAGTCCCAATGACTTCCCTCTGCCAATGCCAAGCATTTATCTTTTGGCAGCACCCTTAGGGGGAAAGCTAGCACTTTTTTCACAAAATTGGCATGTGATCATCCAGGACAAATGGGTCATGAATATAGTCTCTCAGAGCTACAGGTTCCACTTTCACACCCTTCCAAAGGCAAAAGGTATGCCAGACCTGCCACACAATCAATGGGCAGAGGCACAAAAACAAGTTTTATCTCTCATGGACATGAGGGCTATTCAGCCAGTGCCTCAACAAGAGCAGGGACAAGGATTTTAAGACTTTTCTTAGTACCAAGAAAGGACAAAGCATGGAGACCAATTCTGGACCTGTCTATTCTAAATACTTTTCTGGATGTTCCAAAATTCAGAATGTTGACTCTGCATCAGCTTCTGCCCATGCCGGGCAAGAAGGCTTGGCTTGTAATTTTGGACCTCAAAGAGGCGTACCTGCATGTCCCAATCAGACAATCTTGCAGAAGATACCTCAGATTCATAGCTGGCTCAATGCACTACAAATTCTCTGCACTGCCCTTTGGCTTATCCACTGCGCCCAGGGTCTTCACAAAATGCCTGGCACCAGTAATTGCATTTTGCAGACAAAGAGGAATTCATATGTATCCCTACTTGGACGACTGCCTTATTCAAGCAGAGACCAAAGACATTCTACTAAAGCATCTGGCGTTTGTAAAAAGATTACTAATTTGCCTAGGGTACACAGTAAACGAAAATAAATCAAAACTAGTACCCTCTCAAGAGATAATATTCCTGGGTGTAAGCTTAAATACAACTGCCCAGATGGCTTATCTCACACCAGACAAACAAAGGCACCTGACTTCTTACTTCGAAAGCATGGCAACAAAGACCCAGTTATCTGCAAGAAAAATTCTGCAGGCTCTGGGCTTCATGGCCTCCTGCATTCTGCTAATTCCATATGCAAGACTGCATATGAGGAAACTACAATGGTATCTAAAAGGTGTTTGGACTCAACATTGCCACAGCCTGGAATCAATAATTTCACTCATTCCCTGCCTACAACAGGAGTTTCGTTGGTGGGCACAGGCCTGTCACCACAACAAGGGACAGCCATTCATTTTACCAACAGCCAGGCAAACAATAACAATAGATACTTCAAATTATGCCTGGGGGGCCCACATGGCAGAAAAATGTTTTCAGGGCACATGGTCCCCAAGCCAAAGGCATCTTCACACCAATCAAAAAGAGATGTTAGCTGTACAAAATGCCCTGACAGCCTTCAAGGACCTACTTCATCCAGGGCAACTGCTGATAAAGACGGACAACACCACAGTCATGTGGTACATAAACAAGCAGGGGAGCACACATTCCTACCCCCTCTGCAGACAGGCCATGATTTTGTGGAACACAGCATTGATTTACCAAGTATACCTGCAAGCACAATTCCTTCCAGGAAAAACAAATGCACTGGCAGACGAACTAAACAGAAACCTCATGGACCCTCACGAGGGGAAACTAGATCCACAAATCTTCAGCATAATAACAAGGAAATGGGGATGCCCAGACATAGATCTTTTTGCCTCCCCTCACAACTGCCAACTACAGAGATTCTGCACAAGGACTTATCACAAACAAGCATGGAAAGTGGATGCTTTGTCATTCAGCTGGAACAACCTTACAGAATATGCCTTTCCTCCACTGCCTCTCCTCCCCAAGGTACTCCTAAAGGTCAGACAAGAGAAGCCACAAATGATACTGATTGCCCCGGATTGGCCTCGCCAACACTGGTACCCAATCCTAATGAGCTTGTCTCAAGGCCCTGCCTGGACATTGCCTCAAATTCCTCATTTACTGACCCAACAAAACAATCAGATCCTGCACAGCCATCTCAGAACCCTAAATCTAGCTGCATGGCCGATAGTGTAACCATTCAGAATACACCTCTCTCTAAAGCGGTTATGGATGTTATTTTGGAGGCCAGGAGGCCCAGCACCAGGAAATCTTATGCAGAAAAATGGAAGAGATTCTGTGCTTGGAACCAGGCGCAAGGAATTGACACGCTTGTACCAAATATTCCTCAGATTTTACAATATCTGACTGAGATGCTGGACAAAGGCCTATCCTTCTCATCAATTAAGATCCATACCTCTGCCATTTCAGCTCATTACAATACAGAACCACCGTTTTTTTCACATCCATTGTTTAGGCAGTTCCTCAGGGGGGCCAAAAACATAAGACCCCCAAGGAGAGCACCAATACCTGCATGGGACCTTGATTTTGTCTTGGAAAAACTCACACTGCCTCCTTTTGAGACAGCCAATACAGCTGAGATAAAATTCTAATCATGGAAAACAGCTCTGCTCCTAGCAATAACTTCAGCAAGAAGAATCTCAGAGCTACAGGCATTAATGGTTGTGGAACCTTTTATTATCTTCCATCCGGACAGGGTTTCTCTAAGGACAAACCCAGCATTTATGCCTAAGGTGGTGTCCAGTGTGGCTCTTAACCAAACCATTCATTTGCCTACTTTTTATCTAAACCCACAGAATAAAGGGGAGAGACTTCTGCATTCTTTGGACATGCACAGACAGTTACGCTTCTACTTGGACAAAACTAAAGCTTTCAGAAAGACTGAGCAACTTTTAGTGGCATATGCTACAGGATCACAAGGAAAGGCTATCTCAAAGCAGACTATTTCAAAATGGATAGGACACTGCATTCGTTTCTACTATTCACAACATGGCAAATCAGTGCCTAAGGCCATTAGACCACATTCTACCAGGGCAGCAGCCTTCCTCAGAGGAGTACCAACCAAGGATATTTTGGAGGCTGCAACTTGGACTTCAGTGCATACTTTTACTAAGCACTACCACTTACCTCTTTACTCTAAATCCAGAGCAGGCTTTGCCACTGCAGTTCTACAGGGCCTTATAGCCACTCCTAATTCTATTTAGACCCAGCCGCCCTACTTCAGCTTTGGGATTCAACCCAAGTTTAATGACTGCAACAGTGAAACACGATGAACATAGTACAGTTGTGTACCTACCATAAATGTAGATGTTCGAGTGTATTCACTGTTGCAGTCCAGGTTACCCACCCACCATACCCCCTTCTTTGCTGGGACTTATCTGTACTTCTTTGTCCTATACAACCTATGTGGTGTATTTGCTTGTAGATAAAGATATTGTTTATGTTAGTGCATGCTTTTATAAGCAATGTTTTTTAGCCTACCCTTTTGGGGCACCTGACATCCGGGGCAAGAAAAACTGAAAAAAATGGCGTCGGCTGCATCTTTTATACCCTTGGCGCTCTGACGTCAGGGAAGAGGTGACAGCAACCGACGCCGGACCAGGACTTTGGAATTCAGGCCGACTGTGGGTAGCCTGCCAGCAGGATAACCCAAGTGTAATGACTGCAACAGTGAATACACTCGAACATCTACATTTATGGTAGGTACACAACTGTACTATCTATGTTATCTATGTAGATATAAATCTATGTATGTATAAGTGTAAGCCTTGACTGTGTACCTCTAAAATATCCCTTCTGATGTTGTCAGTCTTCATTTATCCTTTACCTATGGTTCGTTTCAGACCTTTGGAACTGGCTCGGCCGTTACATAGCATGCGCCAGCCAACAACTCTTGAGCTAAGACTCTACCCACAATATCCCTCTGCATATTACCTCAGATCTCATTTGCTGTTTTTGTTGCAAGATGGGTTAGCTGTTTTCACTTGCAACTAAGTGAAATCTTATTGTATAATTTCCAGCTTTAGTATAACTTTCTTTCTTTCTTATATATCTATCTATATATATATATATATATATATATATATATATATATATATACATATTCATTATCCATATATATATATATATATATATATATATATATATATATATATATATATCTATATGGTTCCCATTCAGAAGCCTGAAACATCATAAGCCTGAAAATCAAAATCCTGAAACCAAAAGCCTGAAAATTCAGAATCCTGAAAACTCAAAATCCTGAAAGCCCAAAATCCTGAAACTCAAAATCCTGAAAACACAAAATAGACATACTGATGTCATTGTGGCTTTGCTATTGTTAGCCCTGTGGTGTTAGGTCATGCGTTGGGGTCAGGTAAGTGTGCGTTGGTTTTATGTTAGGGTTAGGGCGATTTAAGTGAGTTAGGACATTTCAGTGA